>NC_072733.1:62513837-62658498 GCF_026930045.1 Uloborus diversus
CACGCTATTCGTATCGTATCTCAACTTGCCGATGACCCTACAAAATGGCGCAATGTTAAATTTTTATAGCAGAAACTGTCTTGGTGCAGCATCTCTTGTCAGAGAGAGCAATTCATACTTGTACACCTTTGTTTTGTACTTCGTTTCCGTAATTTTAAGCTTTGCCATTCTATTGCGATATACAAGGAACCATATTATATGAAGTACCAACTTTTATTTTAAAAAAATGTATGCCTGAAAAATATCACGCAACACGTGCAAATCATTATTTTGTCAAAGCAAAATTGATACTTCGAATATAAGGAACCATTATATATCACAATATGAATATATTGAAATTAAAAGCCAAAGTTCAAACTTCCGGGAATAAAGGTGCAAATATATGAATAAAATGTTTCATTTGAGTAAATAGATTGAGCATTAAATAACCCATTGCTTATTGCACTGAACAATAGAAAAAGCTATAAATGAAATGCCCTTTTCCATATCAAATACTGCTGGAATAGTATAGGAGTTATTTCGATTTTACGATGTGAATACTAGTTTATAAAGAAAAATATAATCCAGGTTTTTACCACAGATTTTATCGCATAAACGTGAAGCATAAAAAACTGATTAATAACCACTGCCGATAATATGGGCCGATATGAAAAATGAGCAAACTAAAAAAAAATCTTTTTTCTATTCCACGAACAAAGAAACTGGGCTTCTTTTGGATGGGGAATAGAGATTGTTTTCTCGTCTATTCTTTTGGTCAAGAATTTTTAGATGCGTCGGAAGGAGAAAAAGAAAAGCAGTTCACCAAAGCATAAAATGCATCAGTAGAAAATAAAACGCTTTAAAGAAAGGCTGATAACAGTTCTATAATCTAATGAAAATCACGGATGGATGAAGTTTTTGTAATGTTTTGTCCTTTAAGCAAGATTAGGGTATGGAGCTCGAATAACATATGTTGTTTGTCAGTCCCCCCTCCCCTCTTTGCGTTCGACATTTGCAATTAGTTTTCGATAGACACAAAAAATGTTGACAGGGTAAGAAAATATATAAAATCTGTGGTAGTTTGCAATGAGAAGTAGAACATCTATTAAGTTAATTGTTCACATCACTGCCTGAATAGAGTAGCATAAAATTGCTGAGACTTAGAAAATATTGAGAAAAAAAATTGTTTACAGAAAAAAAAAATGGAGAAATGTTAATGTAACTGAAAAAAATCAACTGCAAAAATTAAATGCAAAAAATATGGAGACAGCGGGAGATGTTCCTCGCCAGACACAACATTTAAAACTAGATGTAGACATTGCTTAGGCAAATGCATCTAAGATAAAATATTGAAATGGTAACATCGTTAGTTCCATTAAACCGGTCATAAGCGCTCTTGACCTGCCGAATAGCTTTAAAGCTTTGAACTAATCTGAAGAAAAATGTTTAATTGTTTTTGAACGAATTCCCCGTTTACAAAAAAAAAAAAAAAAAAAAGCATTTTGTGTGCATCTACATACAGCCATGTTCATGAATTTTATTACTTAGTCATCCTCATAAAGCCTCAATCGAATAAAAGTATGTATATATTTTCAACATAAAAGTTAAGAGAAAATCCAAATGAAGTAATCCAATATTTTTCTCTTTGCAAGTTATCTAATGTCCAATCAACGGTAAGGGAGACTGCAGGTATTATAAGTTTGACTACACCAATGGGCAGAAGTGTGCTACAAAAAGTTAACAGTTGGTTTGAAAAACAATACAGTATATGTATGCTGTTTCAGTGTCATTTGTGCAAACACATAATAAAAAATTATTGGAAATGCGTCTGCTTTAATTTGCTAACTTTAATAAAACACAAAAAATATACAATTTTAGGGTTACATACACCCCATCTTACCATTAACACTACAAAAAAAATCACATCACCAGTTATGGGTAAAATACCTGCTTGATGAAAGTTTTAAATTCTGAGAAAAAAAAAATGCTTTGAATATTAATGATTGAACAAAGCAAACACTTCTAAAATTGCGCGGTACTCTCAGAACACACCACAAACACCAAGCTGTACAAAGAATTTTTTTTTTTTAAACTGCTAATTATGCTTAGTTATCTTTAAATTCGCATCTAGAGCTATAAAACAACCAAAGTACTTTAAAGAACAGTTGGTTTCTATATGCCCGATTACCTCTCTATACTCCTTGCCTATAGTTGTAATTGGAACCATCGACACAACGGGGGAATGGCTGCTACTTGAATCATTGACAATCGATGAGGTACGGGAGGCTAAGTTTTATATCCTGAGGTTATTTGACTGATGATGGAACTTCTAGTCTTCCATAGTTTTGTAAGGGACTGATACTATATCAGATTTATGTGGGGAGAGAAAGACATCACAATTTTTGCGTTCGCATATTTAGGTAGCATGTTGGTTCATTTCAGATGAATTAAATAGTATCTATTACAGTTCGTACACCGTTCCAACACCGTCACTAGTCAAAATTTGTTGATTTCGAGTTATATACATGTCTGGTGCATTTTTATTAGTTCTATCAAAATGCAAGACAGACACATACGAAAAAAACAACCTATTTTTGATATGTGTCAGTGTGTTACTATAAGTGTTTAAGCTAAGGTGCATTACATTTAAATTGATTTTTCTCGAAAAGTAGTTTTTTCAGATGTAGCAGTGCTATACTAGGTGTGCGAGTTTCGTCGTTTTGCTGCAATTTTAAAAACGTAATAATCAGTATTATAAGATGTCTAAAATGTTAATGTAAAAAAATATTTCGGAGGAGCAGGGAAGGGTAGTAGTTTTGTGAGAATTATTGTATCTGTTTCAGAGACAAATTAGTAATTTACATAAAAGAAGGATTTAAGCAGCGTCTCTACATCGAATAAAAGATCTGTGTGAAATAGGTAAATCTGTTTATAAAGAAGAAAGCTTCTTAGATACTCTGAAACAGTTGTTAACTATTTGAGGCTCAGTGGTTTAGTTTGAGGTCACTTTTTTTTTCCTTTTTTTTTAGGCCACTGTGACAATAAAATGGAAAAATTAATTTTAAGGAAATATCGGCCAAAAAAGAAGCCACTATAACTCAAACTTTACTGAACTCAAATTTATGTCACACGCTACAATACAATATTTTCCTTTTGTAGACATAATGTCAAAAAGTGAGACCAATTTACTAACAACTTTCATAGGCCATCAATATTTTTTTGTTTAGTTCTCAAAAGTGTTTCAAGATTCATTTATTTCTGACTCAGTAATAGAGCATTGAGTTTTTTCTTTAGTTCCAAACGTTAAAACAACATATACGCGTTAGAAATGGTTTTCATGTAATTTTAAAAATTAACGTCAAACACTTCCTTTTTTGTAAAAAGAAGTAAAAAAGTAAGTATTGTATTCGCGAAAAAAAAATTCTCTCAAAAATTGGCCTTAATTTCCATTTTGCTCACCCCCGAATGAATGTTGAGTTTTTTTTTCAACTCGACCACACGTGGATAAGTGCCTAAGAACGTATCGACACCCGAAATATCCATTTTGACCATCCCCGAAATAATTGCAACGAGCTTTCTCGGGACGTCCGTATGTACGTATGTGCGTATGTATGTCGCATAACTCAAGAACGGTATGTCCTAGAAAGTTGAAATTTGATACGTCGTCTCCTAGTGGGGTCTAGTTGTGCACCAACGTTTTGTTGCATTCGAATGTTCCAAAGGGGGTCTTTTGCACATTTGGGCGATATATCGCCAATCTTTTGGTCGCCAAGTTTTGTCGCCAACTTGACAAATTTGGCGACATTTTTTTTTTCAAATCTGGTTTCATTTTAGCCACTATTGGCAATATTTAGAGAGTTGATCATTGAATCATATGAAAATGTCCAATATTGGGAAAATTAATCTGTATAATCGTTTTTTTTTTTTTTGCTCCGGTTCGCAACAAACTTGGGGTAAAAATAGTTAAAGTGTTTCTTTGCTTAATCCAAGACACTACTATCATTTAATTGACGTAAAAGGAAGTTATGTGATGCCCACATCAGCTCGTTTTTACATAACAAACGATGCTTTAATATTTCCGATTTCAATCTTACACTTAAAAAAAAAATCACACATCATTATAAAGTTTGAAAATAACTTTAAAATATGAAACGATTCTTTCGTGTTATATTATAAATGTGCCTCCTTTACAGCAAAGTATCGAATCATAATTAAATATTATTCAAGATTAAGATTTTTCGTAATTAAATAATAGTACAAAATCTATATGTAAATAAATGTGTTTCCAAGTTATTTCATAACTGGATATTGAAACAGCGACTGTAAATTTGATGAGTAAAATAAGCGATTTATTTTGTTTTCAATTCCTGGCTAAGTTGTCAAAATGTCCATTTGTTCAGAAGAGAGAAAATGGAAGGAAAATCCGCTAAACGCTAAACAATTGAACACAATTTAGAATCCATCTCGGCTTACCAAGTAGACTACCAGTGTCGATGTCACCGCTATTGTTTCAAACAAAGAGGAATGGAAGATTTTTTGCATTATTCAGAATGTGGGGGAGAAAATGAAGAGTTTCTTTCTCTCTTGATTTGATTCCTTGTTTTTTTTCTTTTTTTTTTCCGTGAGCGTGGTATATGAAGCATAATGACAAAGAGATACGTATGAGGAATGGAACTTCATGGTGATATTTTGAAGAGAGATTTACCTCTGCTTTGATCTTTGACAGTTTAGAGGAAAACAGAATTAAAAAAAAAAAAAAAACAGTTAAAGCCCAAGTTCTTAATGTATCTTATTAGATTTAGCTTTTCGTTTTTGTGATTTTGCTACCATTAGTATATTAAGGTGAAAAGATAAATTTCAGCAGAAAAGAATGTGTACTTTCTTATAAACCTCGAAAGAACTTGGTTAAGAGTGGGTACTTTTCCGTTTTGAGTATATCACGACTCATTTCCAACATTTTTCGCCAAACTATTCAAAACAAAATTCGTATTGCTCGCTTAACGTTGCCAAATTCTATGTTGCTGAAATTTAAATTAAATGTTTAGTTTTTTAATAACACAATCCATTAATCACGACTAATAGTTGGATTAAAATGAAAAAAAAATCCAGTAAACAAATTAAGCTAGTAAATACATAAAATTTGGATGCGTCAGAAGGTCTATATAACTGTTGGACTTCTTCTAGTCTTGACGTATTTTTAATTCCTTCGTTCCAATGTATTTTCCTCAACCTGTTAGATCTATTTTAGCCTTGCAATTTCAGAGAGTAACTACATAAGGACTACAGGAAAACTGAGAACAATCCCCTATTTGCTCAAAAATCGAAGTTGTTCCGTCTGTAAATGTGACATGCCTATATTGATGTGAGTTACCATTTTTCTTTTATTATAATTAAAGCTAGCTTTTGTTTAAAGTTAAAAATACTGGTGCAACTAATTTCTTCTGAAAATGTTTTAATTTCTTTTACGTTATCAGAGCAAATTCTTTCAAGACAGATAGTTTTTGTATGAAAAAATGAATTATTTAAATATTTTGCACTTAAATAGCCGTTTGACGGACATAATACAATTTCTGCATAGACTTTTTATGGGAACAGTCTTAGTTCTCTATATCTGGAAGCAAAAGAACAATAGCAACCACTGCGTTTTCTATTTTTAAAAGAACGCGAAAGTGTTGGTTATAGCAAAGAAATCCCTGTTACAACAAAACAAGTGAGGTTTACTCTTATGACCTTTTATTTGATGACAACGAAGCTCTTAAAACTGTCGTAGACAATCCATTGAAGCTTCGAGTAAAAAATGTACTGAAAACTAAGCCTTAGTTAATTGATTATTAAAGATTTTCAACAAGACTGCCATTATACTCTCATGTCTTTGGCTCCAATAATCTTCCAAAAGGAAATCAACTTGCTCTATCATCCAATGCTTAAATGAGCTGCGTAGACCTGAAACTCAACGTCTCGTTAACTGTAAAAGCTCTGAAAAAAAGAGAAAAATGACGGAACGTAGAGGTTTCAACTGTAAATAAAGGGTTTAGTCATTCACAACTTTCACCAATGATATGACATATTTTATTATATATTGCTCTTAAGCTTTATACAGAGTACGATAATGTATTGTAAAATAATTTTAAACTTCAGTTTTTAAGAAAATGAAAATATTTTATTTTTTTATTTCCTGTAAGGCCTGTAAGGGTATTAGGTATCACTAAATTGTTGAACAACTACATACAGTCGAGTCTCGATAGCTCGAAGCTCCCAAGTATTCCTGTACCACGAAGTTTTTAATGGGTTTCAAATTCTTGAGAAGGTTGTTAGTAACAAAATAGTTTAAGAGTAAAAATAAATAAATATTTTTAAAAATCATTATCATTAAAAATAAACTCCCAAATTAATTGTTGAAAAATAATAAATATAACTATTTACACATTTTTAAACACTTAAAACACCCTACACCAATATTAATATTATTTAGAGAATATGGGAACTGTTCACATGTGCCTTTAAATGTTGTGTTCACAATCATCTATTTTAGAACTAACTTGCAAAAATAAGGAATTCTTAATTTAATTTTAAAAAATAAAACATTGTCATAAATTTACTTAAATGTTCATATAATGATTTGCAAAAATTAAGACTAGCTTATGGATTAGTTTAAAATATGTTTTCACATGAGGAAGGCAGTAATAAAATTGTATACAACGCCTGCTGAATCAAAGAAGTTGTCAATCACAGATACATAAACTGATTGCTCGAAAAGTTTGGCCAAAAGGTATGACTGGTACTCCCATCATTTGAGAATGTTACAAGATTTTTTGCTTGAAGTTATCTTTGAAAACATAACATCTTCACATGTGTACCCTGAGTTTACACGTACCCCCTTTATCCCTATATTTTTCATTTTTAATCTTGCACCAATTTTATAACGACTATACTAAGGAAAAGTTACATAAAAAAGCGTTACCCTTATGTTTCTAAAAAATTTAATAAAAATATGCGATTAAATGATATCACTTAGAAGTTAAAGAGACGTATTTTAAGTCATAGATTAAGGAAGGAGAAAATATCGGAATACCTAAATTACCTCTGGAAGTTATATTTAATGAAATAGCGAATTTCCTTGAATGCTTAAATCGTTTAATCTTAGCTTTTGCAAGCTAGAAAACAAGAACCTCAAACAGCTACTATTTTTCCCCTAAAAAGAGCTAATATGACACTCAAAATTTAAAATGCATTTAGTAATAGCTCTTAGAACTCATAAATAATCGAATCCGTACAAAGACCAAAGCAGAAATCGAAAAAAAAACTTACAAAAATGATACAAATATTTAGCAGAGCAAATAATCAGTTTAAAGCAAGAAAACGCTTTCGTTAACATTGCTAGGAGTTTAATACAAGCTGATGCATTTCATTTTTCAAATATTGAAGCCAAGCGGCAATCATATAAAGATGCTCTTAAAAACTAATTTTTCATCAAAAAAGATTTTTAAATCAGTACAGACGGACTTACAGAAGGCTCGTTGTCATTTAGTTTTATTTTTTTCATTTTTTTGTAGAAAAAAAAATGTTTACATTGCCGTCGGAGAAGAGAATTAAAGTAGAAAAGGGAGGAATTATTAATAATGACACATTATTTGTATTCATGTAAAACAACTTTCATCTTAATAATCAAGCTTTCACTGAACAGTAAAAATCAATAGTACCTCTTGAATGCAGAAGATGTTACACGCTACAAACGCTTTATTAATGGTATACCTTTCTGATAAAATTTCGATAAATTTGACTGCTACTAAAGAGTGGAAAATGTTCAGACTAATTAAATTGACAAGGATTATTGTCCCTTGAGCTTATAGTGATGAAATAAATGTCGGCATACATTCGGCATTGGAGATTACATAGAGTCATTTTCTGTCACAATTTCGCTTTCATCTCACACCAATAAAATAATTCTGTGGAGTTTATTAATAAGCTCGTAATTATATGCGTATCTTTGTGAGGCTCGGGGAAAATGTTATTGGAAAGAGATTGTTGCTTTATAAATTTTAGCTTGAAGGATGAGTGAGTTTCAGTTTGTCTTTCTATACGATTTCACGCAAGTGATTGACAATTTCCAGTTTATATTTGAACCAAATTTAGTTATGTAAATGTGAACATTTTAGTAATATCAAAATCTGTAATGTGTAGTTTTAAGGTTTCATAATGAAGGGATTGCTATATAATTATGTGATTGAAACCAAGGACGAGTTGAAGACCCTCCCTCCAAAGAAAATTTTAAAAAAGGGGGAATTGAACTGTTTGAAATGTCCCTTGCCGCATTTCAAAAAGTATTAGCTCTATTCACTAGCGCAGTCGGAACTTCAGAATTTACCTTGTGGGTGCAGGGCCGGTCATAACAGTCCTTACATGCATATACACTACTTTATTGGGATTGATAATGTGCGTTAAAACCAAAGTTCCTGGGGTCTGACACCCCTCCGCATTCTGTATTGTTAGCTCTAATCTTCCCAATATGAGTAATGGAAGGAATTTCTGCACTAAAAAAATTTTTGACTACCTAAATTACATCTCATCCTGAACCCTTCTACTATACTCTATAACAAAAGCACCAAAATGGTGCCTTCAGAATGAAACGAAATTTTACACACGTAAGGACAACATTGATGTAAGAAAGCGATTGTAAAATAAAAGAAAAATCATCATTTATTACAGAAAAAGTCCCAAAGGAAAAGAATTTTTAGTACCTTATGTGTATAGCCATAGCGTGCATACAGGAGGTGATACAGACGAGCTATGAGGCATAAAAATCTAGTACAATGTCCTATCTTATCTCGTTACCCAGTTAGTGTGAAGGCGCCACAAATTCTACAAACCTCGCAGGCTGTCCAACTTACTCTCACAAGTGATCCCAGACATGCTATATCTTTGACAAATCAGGGGATTAAGCAGATCAAAGAAGGTGATAATGTTGTGAAGGAAGTTTTGTGACGCCCTTGCTGAGCATGACCGATGATAGCACTGCTGAAAAACGGCTACTGTCAGCCCTGCCATGAGGACCAACATGTATAACTAAATCATCTCACCAACGGACCACTGGGCTATCGTGGCGTTGTAAAAAATATTAGGGGTGATCGTGTATCATATGCGATGGCACCTCACAAAATGGCCTCAGCGGTAGATACGATGTGCAACTGAAAAGCAAGGATCTATTGAAGCGCTTAATAGGAGCCTCCACTCACGTGCAGGTTTCATTATAAGCCCTACCTGAATCTGGATTCGTGTATGTATCTCTAGAGTGTAAATACACTTTATAACAAAACAAATCGAACGAAACTGTGCTTTCGGTGGAGGATGCTGTCTTCTAGAAGTGGTTGTACTACAACAATGTATAAAAGAATTTCTATTGCACAACTTACAGAACTCAAGATACATCATAACAGCTACTTCATCTAGTTTTTCTAACGAACATCTCAACATCTCTAATTTAAGGCTCTGACCCCTAATTTATATTTTATTATCACAGCCCGAGACATATACATCAATCGTGCTTGTTATACAATGATCGCTTTTAAAATCATGAAACTTCAAGCGTTCGCTGTTTAACAGATTTCTCAGTTTTCCAAAATAAAGTAGGAGCATTTGTTATCAAGAAATTTACGACTGTTTATAAAGTTCAGTTGTGGACAAGAGGTAATTCTTGTTAATTTATCTCACTTAAGATTACTCATTATTTTAATTTTATCTCTCAAGCTACAGACCCTGTAAGATTTCTCATAATAAACTTTACAATAGTGTGAAATATTGATGCAGTACCTGAATAAACTCTTGTGCATTAAATCCATTGTATTGCACGCCTTGATTCACTTCAAAATTAAACTTCCTTAAACTTGGCGAAAATTTTTAATATAATGTAATTAAATTGTGTAGTTTTAATTAACTGTTCTGCCTATTTTTATTCTCCCGTTTTGCATTTGTAATTTAAGTTTTGACCGCAAACAAAAGAATGCGCAATTTAGTTTCAGATGAGAGAGGATTCAGTGAGCTAGATCTCTTAAGATTTAAGACTGCTTCGGACTGAAATTTTCACCTTATCGCGTGTTGCAGAACGCCTTTTATTGTCGTTGGCGCCGTTTCTTCGAGGAAGTTTTCACCATGATGGCGCAAATGGTTCATTATGCCGGCAGTGGAAAATTTTCCACCATCTTGTTTTAACTTTAGCATGTACAACCGTTGAAATTCGTGATCATTCACAAGAATTTAAATGTGGAAAGCAGAAAATTATAATTAAAAAAGTCTCGAATTTGCAGAATGGTAGTGTAGCATAAATGAAAGGGGTTTGAAATGTCATGCGGCATTAGAGGTTCATTAAAATTTTGAAGCAAAAGGCAAAGACAATCAAAAGTAATATTAAACGCATAGTACTCATACCTTTTCCTCCCCCCCCCCCCCCGCCTCCCAATGATTCAGAAGATACATTTCGTCTTAATTCACACCTTACATAGTTTCAACTTTTTGACTTTGAATACAGCCGTACCCTCTTCTGAGAATATCGGTTAATAGAATATCCCGCTTAATGTAATACATTTTCAAGGTACCATGCCGTAGTAATTTATTATTTTGATCCCGGATAATGGAATGTCAGGCTTATTAGAACATTTTTTGTGGCAAATTGGCTATTCCATTAAGCGGACTCTACTGTATTAAAATATTAACATTATTCAAACTTCAATACGGGCTTTATTTCTGTCCGTTCCATATAAAAACAATTACCTTCATCATCATAACTGTCCACATACTTAATTTAAATTTGGGTATGTGGATGGGGATACAGACTTTGCTTCGGAGATTCTTTCAAATGACTTCTATTAATAATAATTTATTCTTTTCACTATAAGTTAAATTAAAAAGGGTATTCATCTTTTTAACGCATAGTAAAATTACTGTATCGTTTAAAAAGGACGAATACAACTGAAATTGCGGTTTTCCAAAACTAGGTGTTGGATTCATTGACCAGTACGATTTAAAATTTGGGAATGAGGGACTTAAACTTCTACGTTTACAAAAATTTAGTTTAAAACACATGATAGATTTGAGCATGGTTTAAATTCTTGCTACGAGAAGAAACTTCACAGAGAAAGAATTTGTGAAAGCTTATAAGAGCAAATTTGAAACAGGGAACTTTTTTGGAAAACTTGCTGTTGAAAGTTGCAGAATTCTTCAACTGAGAAAGATATTGAACGTCGCATTGCAGGTTCAAGTAGAAATAAAAACTTGCAACATGAATCGCATCTGAATCAAAGTAACAATAAAGGCTTAGTTCTGCCTACTGTTCCCTCTCTTGCGGATAAGGATGGGCTGCTGTCTCCCTGGACACCAACATTGTACTATATAAATCTTTTCTTCACAGGTAGTAGTTGTGCAAATTCAATATGTCACTAAAAACATATTGTACCTATGCCTCCTTATGGTCTCTTCTAAGTCGACTTTTATTTGAAATTATTTGCGGCGGGTAGTATATTGATTTGTTTTACTGATTACAACATGTTAAGTCAGTTGTTTCTAAGAGAAAAAACAATTTACTTTGCGCTGAAGACCGTTATAGTTTATGCACGAAACGAAAAGGCTAGATAAAATTGCTAACGCTTCATCGACTGCAAGAAAAAAATTTATCTTTTGTTAAACAGTGATGGAAAAAAAGTGGCCAACAGTTACCCATTATTTTCATTTGTTACGTTTTACTTCATCAACATACGTCTAAGGCTTTATATAGAATTTGTACAAGCTATAGCTTGTTATAACAAACTATGATTTTACAATTCTTAAAGTTTAAAGTTTCGAATGAAATGCAGCCCTAAAGAAAAGTGAGAATTTCGATAAACCACCTACGGAAATATGTTTTAAAGTTTTACGAAAGATTCTATACATATTTCATGAATTACACATAAAGTGCAGTTGTTTTAAAATTGTACACGGTGTAATATTTGAGTAAACTCTTGTGCACTAAATTTCACTTTTTCTTTTTTCATTTTTTTTCTTTCATTTCCTCAAACTGTATAACATCATTACCACTAGATTAGTTGCATATGTTTTGCAATAGTCGGATATATAAACATAAGTTGCTTGCTGAACAGATAAAAGTAAGCAGTTTCTAATGTTTGTTTCCTTCAATTTTTTGTGTTTATACGGCTCAAAATGTCTATAAAAAGAAAATAGAATTCATTACTAAAATTACAAATACTATGCTCTTCGCTGGCGACTCCTAAATAAAAATACTCTTGGATATTAGTAAAGAAAATAATTCCTGAAAGTTTCAAAAAATGTTTAATTCGTAAAATAGTTAATTTTACCTGCAAATGTTTCTGTTATACATTTGGGAGGAAAGTATAAATTATTTCAGACACTTGTTGAGGAAGAAAAATCTCGACTTCCCTCTGTTGCCGTACTGCAAAAATAAATCCTACAAGAAATGAACGTAGGGGAGTGCGGGGCAAAGTGAAATACTAGTGAAAATAACTTACCTTTTTCTAAACGAAAAACCTGGAAACTTGTTTTGAAAGTTACAGTACATCAATAAATAACAATGTATTTATTGCATTGAGGCATTACTTTTTAACTTTGGCAGTAAATGAAGACCTTCGAAAAAAAAGTTTAAAAATTTCACTTTTTTTTACGAGGCAAAGGAAAAAGCAAAATATTTTTCAAGTGAAAGGTTTTTATTCGATTATTTAAAATAGTTTTGGCCAAATGAATGAGTAAATAAAAGAATGAAGGAATAAATGAATAGATAATGAAACAATAAAGGAATAAATAAATAAATTAATTAATGTATGAGAAAAAATAAATGAATGAAAAAAGTAGTGAATGAAAAAGAAATAAGTGAATGAATGAATTAATAAGGAAATTATTAAATGAAGGAATGTAAATGAACTAAACAATAATTAAATACGTACGTGATAGAATAAGTAAAAGAAACAACTATTTTATTTTGCCTTATCCATTTTGCCCCGCATGCACTGAACTAACTGTATAAGATTATTTTTATTTAAATTGTTTTGATGTTAAATAAATAAATACTGATACTGTTCCGAATGCTAGTCGGTCCCATCTAATGTTCAAAATGTTACTAATAAGAACTTGAATTTATATATATATATATATATATATATATATATATATATATATATATATATATATATATATATATATATATATATATATATATAGCCTTAAAACAAAATATTAAAATAGGAGTATCAATTTTTGAAGATTGTTTGTATCATCGTAGGCTTTGATATTCAGAGGTAGCTTTTCCCAGACTTGAATAGACTCCACGTGTTGCCACACAGTTAAACCATTACCAGATAGGTGGCGCTAAAAAAAGAGTAAATATTTCACCATTTCATTTTGCCCCACATTCCCCTATATCGTTTCAAGCTGTAGCACCGAGTTTTCAGCGGAAGGGAGGATAGGCATAAGACAGCAGCAATTATTTTACCTTTGACGCGATACCGATATGCATACTCAAATTCGACTTATAAAGAGTTGACCATGCATAAAACGGCATTTATAGCACAGTAGTGACACCTGGCACTATTAATTTTTGGCTTCTCATCTCTCTAGAATGTAGTAATTTATTTTTATTTATTTAAATCTACATAAGTAAAAAATAATGTTTTACTAGAACATACAGAAACTGAACTATTATATTTGTTATGGTTTTTTATGTTAAATCTGCCCTGGACACCTGAGACGTAACTTCCGTACCTTACATTGTATACTTACCAGTTAAAAAATTAAACGAGTTTGGTTTTTCATTTTTGGGCAGTTCCATTTTAATAGATGAATCGATTGCAAACCACCCTACGAAGGCTCCAAAACATGTTGGATCCTAGTGTCGCTGCATGAACTTCATAACAAACATGGACTCGACACCTACGTGTAAGTATATGTAGAACAATTACAATCTGTGCGCGTACTGTCCGACCATCACGAGAAAAGCCACCGCCGAAATGTCTGCGCCTGTTAATTCCATAGTAACGAGGTGTGTATCATTTTTCCAAGGGAAGCTTAATGTTGGAAAACCCGTACGACTGCACAATGGCGAGCAGACGAGTGGTGAAATGGCGCCAAAAAGCTTTCCTGCTAACCCTTGCAGAAAATGAACGAAGTCCGTTTCTATGGCAGTAGACGGAGTCAGACTTGACGGCGGGAGCATTTCTCGTGAAAGACAGACAGTATGTCTGTGTGTGCCCCTATCTCCTCCGAACTGTCAATGTCTACCAAATCGATACTGGCGCCGTTGGATATAGGACATCCAGGGGAAGCCATTTTGCACTATCTTACCCCTCTGAAATTTAAGAGAGATCTTCAATTATCAGCCCCCGCAAGGGTTCCGAGCCACCTAGTAAAATTTAATTAAACTTTGAAAATTTCGGAAAACGATATTTAAGTAACATTTCTTTGGCCTAGTAACGGGCATAATTCATGGGATTCGTAATCCATTTGAATCATTGCCTTTTAGAAGCGAAAGTTTCTAACTTGAGTCATTTTTTTCTCCCTCAGATCTTCATTAAAGCATTTACATATACTGCAATATCCTTGAAATAGTTTTCCTGCTATGAAAAATAGAGCTTAGAGGAAAATTGCTAAAATTTACCTCTCCCAAGCATTGCGTGAATGCTAAATCTAGAAAAAGATTTATGGGAACAGTCTAAAGCTCTGCTGGTTTATATGATTTACACATCACTTTTTGCTGGTCCTGAGGACCACAATCAAAGTAGTTGGCTATTCTGCACGCAGGCTCAATTTTCTGCGTTTACATTCAGCGATAAAAATTCAGATGTAATATACAGAAGTAACTTTAATATTCCTTCCTACCTCAAACAAAGAATGCACCTTTTGAGGTTTTTATTTGAAGTTGCAGACCCTGCATAATTACCCATTTTATTGCATATAAAAGTTGATCATTTTATCACGTAAACTCTCAGAAAATGTTTTATTCTTTTATACAAATATGACAAGACTTTGTTTGAAAATGCCTTCCTTTAGGACAGAAATATGAGAACTAGTCGTGCGCCGTACAACCGGTAGGGTAATGTAGGGCAAGGTCAATGAGTTAAAATTTATCTTATAATTTTCAAAATGAAAGTAGCTTGACTTTTTTTTTCTTTTGAATATGATGATAAATAGTATGAAAATAATATATTTTACACTAGAACTTGGATTGAAATGTTATTTTTCATTTTTGGCTGTGAATTTGTATTTTTAAGCAAAATTACCTTGCCTAATGGCGGAAAGTGAAAATTATAACATTTTTCTAATGAAACAATTTATGCTTGTTTTTCAAAAAATAAATAAATAAATAAATGAATAAACAAAGGAAACAATGAACTATAATAATTAAAAGACAAACAACATTTTCCCAATTATTTTTTTTAATAGACTCAAAAATAAGCATTTTATTGCAAAATTTTCGGACAACTCATTTTCTCTCCGTTATTCAGGATTTCACTCTAATCTAGCACACTTCAAAGTGCTGCCCCAACATGTGTGTTTGTGATCTTGATGTTGAACAGTTTCATCCGCTCGATGTTCATTTTCCCCTTTTGCTTCATCAAGCTTAAAGGTCGCTAAAATTAAAATTGAATTACTCCAACAGTGGGTGGGCGCCGAGCTTTCCCAAACTTGATTCTCTGCCAAACACATTTATTGCCTTCAATAGTTTTATGGTCTGTTATTTGAGGAGTTCAATTGACAAACTTCGCTGTTGATTTATTTATTTATTCTGTCAATTGTTTCTTTCGTTATTTACCAGCACTTTGTAGGCCCCGTGTGAAGCAGTGATGCACGGGAAGTTTGTTTTTTCTTCAATAAAAATAAAAAGAATCAGTACACTTATTAACTGATCAATAAATATTTGAATGAGTGAATGAATGGTTGAATTACTAGGAACATATATCAATGAATTAATAAATGAATGACTCAATGCTTAAATACGTACATGATTTAATAAAAGAATTTATATATGTATATGCTGAATAATCTATTGCACTTGGCCCTGCATGCACTTGACAAATTGTACTAAACATTTCAAACCAAAGCATGCCTAATTCTGTATCAGCAGATCTCAGTTAAACTTTTAACTGTTAATAAAAATAACTGTATAGTTCAATAACAACAAAAAAAACTTTTGTTTTATCACAAAATATTACAATATGAGTATCAAATTTTTAAAATGACTTGTATTATCTAATACCTTGATATATAGATTTTTTTTTTTGGCTAGATTAACCAAATGTCGCAGCTAAAATAAGATAAGTGGCGCTGCGAACTGATCAAAATATTTTACCATTTCACTTTGCCTCGCCATTTCGCTTGGCCCTTATAAGCATTTATGAAGAAATTTTGAAATAACCATGCAGTTATAAATGCTTTTTTTCTTTTAAAAGAAACTCTAAACTGCGAGTTTTAATTTTTAAAAAAAAATTAAAATAAAAAACTTTAAACTGTTAGCATCATGTCATAAAACAAGTTAAAAGGAAAATTATCGATCATGTACTTCGTACAATTCCCAATATTTGACTCCCATATTTGCTCTTGTGTATCTCAGAGAAAAGTACGCGAATCTTCTTTTTTTTTTCTTTTCTGACAAACGATTTCCCTCAGGTTTGAAGATTTTAATAATCGATATAATTTGTGTGAAATGAGAAATTTCTGATTACAAAGTGCATGTAATACATTTTTAAGATGTTTAATTATGATACAAAATGAAACATTAGATCTTTCTAAAACAACCAGAAAGTTGATGATATTTCCGCAATATTTTCAAAAGTATGGGGGAACTACGACAAGCCATAAGTTTTGCATTGAGTTACTAGATTATTCTTTTAATATTACATTGTTAATTTTTGAAATATAGCCCTCGAAGTACTGGTCATCATGTTCTGCCTCCTTAAGCAATCTTTCAGCATGTTTTTCGAAACGTAGGCGATAATAACATTTTATATGACTATTGCAATAATGATGAGAACCATCAGTATCAATCATATTAACGTTACAGTGAAACCTGTGTAAGTTGACCACTTGCGGTGCACTAATTTAGTGGCCAACTTTAACAGGTGGTCAACTTATAGAGATTGAATTATATGAATAGATTTAATTCTGTGCCTGAAAATAGCGGTCAACTTAGACAGGTGGTCAACTTTACAGGTTTTCCTGTATAATAATCATCTTGGTAAAGTTATTCGATTCACTGAGCCTTCATCTTTAGTATAGCATATGCTTCCCGTTGCCTCGATTACATTATTGCCTTACTTGAAACCGTAAGGTAAAGGTTATGTAACTAACTTAGTTTGATTGCTCCTTTTTAATACTTCTACTCTACTAATATCAGAAGTCAATGATTGTTTGTGACAAGCTAACCAAAATACCGTATTTTTTTTATCGAATATCATCGTAGTAGCACATGAGCACGCGTTAACGACACGCTGCTAAACTTCCCAATTGCCAAAATATTCAGATCTTTGCGAGCCATGAAAAGAAAGTTAGCTTCTGCTTCATGTGACTGTACCAAATTCCGTCAACAAAACCAACCTTCTTAACATTATCAGAAAATCAAATCGCAAGTGTTAAGTCATTAGATATACACGAAGTACAGAAAGCTAATCAAGAAGATTAACCACATCGATTCAACACACTTCTCCTCATCATCGATTTTAATAACATTCCACGACAAGTTGCACCCATCAAAATCCTACCATTCTCGCTCAACAGAAGCCTTGCATTAGAACTACATGTGAATTCCATTAGAGTGTAAGTCATCTTCTGATACAGCAGAACCCCACGGGCCCTCCAAGCCTGGACTCTTTTCCCACAGGGGTCTTTACGCTCTCCCATTCATCTCACAATTAGCACCCCTTCTTGGTGATACGGTAATTTAATTGCTGTCTTAAATATGCATCTTCAGGTCTTGCTGTTTGTTTCTTTTTCGACAATTATGAAAACCAAGTTAATTAGACAGTTCTTCCCCCTTCGCAACCGATCTCTGCATTTCATTATCATCCTCGCGGAAGAGTCCCTTCGTTGTTATGACCGAACAGGGAATAAGCTTTTCTTTGCGAGTTTTCTGATGTCGTTAACGATTTGAAGAAAAGATCAGTTGGAGAAGTGCACAAATCCGGTTTGATAAAAAGAGAAGATGGTTGACAAACGTTTTCGTTCGAGATCTATTTTAATCATATTTTCTTTCTGAACTGTTAAACTAAGCATATTTTTAAGCTTTTATTCTTTAATCACCCCAAAGGGAGTTGGAAGATCCAAAATCATCCCATGTTATTTATTTCTTGTTGAAATGCGATTTTATCTTAGAATTAGTAATGGTAACAAAAACTTAGAAAGAATAAATCTAACATTCACAATAAAGATATTGTGATTAAGGACAATTTTTTTTAATAAAAGAATAAAAAGGTGCATCTTAGACTCCAGCAGACCACTTATTTTTAATAGCACTATTACGCATATTGAAGGCTTTTTTCTTTTTTATCCCTTCTTTTTATCTTTCTTTTGGAGAAAACAATATGAAAGTTTATTTTAAAAAAGGATTATCTTTGTGAATCAAATTGATCTTTGATTTAGCTGCTCAGTTGTGTTCGTAATGCGAACAACCTAAAACATTTAATGGTTGTAGTGGTCACCGGCGAAACGTTATTGCTTTCTGATGCTGATAGCTATGTCACTATGAAACTCCGAAATAGGGCTAATGTCGACATTAAACGGTGAACATCATCAATCACATAGTAAAGACATCGGCGAAGGAGGTGAAACACCGGTGAAAATCGACATTCTTCAAATTTGGTCTTATGAGGTAACATATAAATAAGTACCGAAATACATTTTAATTTTCAATCATTATAACTCCACTGAAGAAAGAAAATATTATCTACCTTATACATAGAATGTACTGCTTTTGATTTACATTAATCTAGAGAGTTATGCGAAGAAAATAAAAACCTATATATGTATTTATTTGTTTATTACCAAAATGCAAAATATATCAATACAGAATGTGCTTTGCAATTATAATTTTATTAAATATGACGCTCTTTTTTTAATTACATTTAAACATTACATATCAGTATACACTGGTGTGCAAAAATTAAGGACGAGACGGGTTTTTCAATATAACTTTGTACAAAAGCTTTCCAAATCAACACATTTAATACCGTAAGCTCCCCAATACGTAAGGACATGTGTAATGTAAGCAACACTTACTAAAAGAGAAATCAGAGGGATAAAAAGAAGCTTTATTGAAAAAGTAGCATGGAGCGCAATGCGACTGAAGGCCGAAACATCCCTGTGATGGGTGTCCAGCAAGAAACATCCGGTCTTTAGTAGGGGATATGATCTCCCCCGACTGCTAGGCAGGTTTCACAGCGTCTGCCCATGCTGAGAACGAATGTGTAAATGAGTTGTTGAGGCATTGCTGCCCATTCGTCTAGCAGCGCCAATCGAAGCTCCCGAATCGTTACTGGTGGTAAGGTACGAGCCGCCAAGCGTCTGCCTAGAAAATCCCATACATGCTCGATGGGATTGAGATCTGGAGATCGTGCCGGCCAATCCATACGTTCAATATCCTCACCCTCTAAGAGCTGTTCGGCAGCTACTGTGCGATGACATGGTGTCCTTGTCTTCCATGGAAAGGAACTGCGGACCCATAGCGCCTCTAAAAAGACGCACATATGGAAGAAGAATCTCGTTACAATAATGGGTCCCGTTGACTGAACCTGCGTCGAAGATATGAAGGTCTGTACGACTACCAAGCATGATGCCTCCCCAAACGAGAACACCGCGACCTCCATACCTGTCCCTCTCAATGATGTTCGAGGGATGATTGCGGCTTCCCTGCTCTCTCCAGATGAGTATGCGATGAGAATCGCTACTCAGACTGAATCTGCTCTCATCTGTAAAGAGTACTCGACCCCATTCATTGTCTCTCCAATTCCGGTGTTCCCGACACCACAGAGAACGCCTTCTCCGATGGGCAGGCGTTAGAGGTACACACCGTATAGAGCGTCGTGCAAACAGACCACCACCGTGCAGTCTTCTGGCCACGGTAAAACGCGATATCGGTCGTCCAGTCGCCTGTGTCGTGTATCTAGCGATTTCTCCCGCTATCTGAGGCTTGTTTCTTCTGGCCTGTAAGACAATATACTGATCATCTGCGGGTGTGGTTCCTCGTGGACGACCACTACTGAACCCCCGGATAGCTCTTCCTGTAGTTGGAAATTGTCTCCAAAGTCGTGAAACGATGCTGTGAGCAATTCCGAACTTTGCAGCCACACTTGTCACGCTGCGGCCTTCCTCCAACTTCCCAATGATTCGATCTCGGGTAAAAGCATTCAGATGTCGTCTAACAGATTGATTATTCGCCAGTTCTCGCTGAGGCAGCAACTCGGTGTGATTTTAACTGCTATACGGCGTGCAATCTCTTTGCCAGAAATACTGATCTTACACCGACAACATGCTTTATACTACTCAGACACTCCCCCCATTACGTCTGCCTGCATATCTGCGCATGTGCTACCGTACATCACTTTACTTAATCTCCTGATTGGTCTTTTTGTCCGCTCTGCCTCTTCGTTCAGCTGATATGCTAATTTTTCGACTTTGTCCTTAATTTTTGCACACCAGCTTATATTGGGTTGACCGGGGCACATTTACGCAGTGCCCTTTTTTTCAAAACGAATTATAACTCGAGAGCCAACAGTCATACATATTGATTCTGCTCCGTAGCAAATATCCTCACAAGTTTTTGAACATCAGTTGAACTTAGGTCTAGCATGCAGAAATGATAATCTGTTTTCTACCAAGTCGAGTAAATTCTGAATTGACCGATTTGAAGAAATAATGCTTGGTTAAAAAAGAACAAATGTACAAAAATTCGCAGAATTTTACAATTTTTTGAGAATTCTATCTGTATGAACTGAAATGTTATTATTTTTTTTTTACACGTTAAAAATAAATCCAAACTTGGCAACGGGGCAAGTTTACGCGTTGACGTCTGAGCACTTTTATACGCACGTTCTTACTGTGTCTTTCTTCTAAACGTGCCCAGACGCTTTTTTCACTCCGAACTGTCTCAAAACTTCAGTATTTTAAGGTTATTTAGTTTTGAAAATCTACAATTAAGTTTTAATGCAGTTACAAATTCGTATCTTACAGCTTACAATCATGTAGTACTGTCTTCATGCCGTTCAGTTTTTACTTTATACACTATTCAGTCTGTAATAAATTTGCTTTATTTTAACGATGGTAAGACATTATGTTCAAAACACTAACTCTTTGACATAGAAGTAGAATCAATGTTCTTCATAAAGCTCATGCAATAAAAAAATATATATGCATGAACTTTATGAAGAACATAGACTCTACTTTGATGTACTACAGTTAAATTTTAAATATTACGATTACCAATAATTTAATTTTATTTTCTCAGTAACGGACGTATCTAATAAGATATGTCCATTACCTGATCCAAAAAAAATTATATTATATATATATATCCTTGCTTAAAGTGATATCTTTTAGACCAGTAAAGACAAATAAAAGTCCTTACTAAGCAAAAACTTATCAGCCTTTAACATCGTTTCATATTACAACTTTTCAAAAGAAAAGATCAATAAAATAATTTTCCTAATAACACGGAAGATAATTCGTACTGAAGTTAAGAAAGCCCCCTAATGAAGTCACCAACATACGAACTCTATCTTTGCTCCAGCTGCATAATACAAAAATAATCTTATGCGTTCATTAAAAACAACACGAAGGATATCCACTTATGCGATGAATGAAGCATATTAAGAAAACATCACAATTGCATCGTTTCACTGAGTTGTTGTCAAGGCCTTGTAACATGTCTTAATGACGACACGTTACCTCCTACTATTAAAGAAGGAAATCGATATAAATTTCATGGTAGTTAATGATGTTTCTTAATTTTTTTCGCATTGTACCTGGATAATTTAATTAGTCGCATGATGTCACTCTTCGGGCAAGTTTAATTCAAAGCTTGGAATAGAATTAACTAGCTGCATACAAAATTATCCTACATTTTGGATTGCATTAAATTGTTTTTGAATAAAGACCAATTCACATGAACAGTTTCTGTTAATGAAAATATGCTTTTTTTTTTTTTTTTTTTTTGCTGATTCTTAAAGCAGCTACTGTTGTTTTCTATTTCAATATTTAAACTATATTGTAATCTAATTTCATTTTTGGAGGTTGTATCTTGTAATAGTAAAAATTATCAAAGTAAATTTTAAAAAATAATGAAAAACCACATGAAGAAAAACTGCTTTGACTAATTAAACTGTGAAGAAATGTTCGTCTATAGATATTAAAGCTAATAAATAAACACGAAAATGTTCATTAACTTTGAAATTGTACTCACTTCTAAAAATATGACCAATTTTTAAATTTATAAAAGAGAAAAACCTGTTTTTTTCTTTTTTGTTTTTTTTAAAGTCTTCATAGAGGTAGTTCGAAAATGTCACGCATTAAATGTGAGGGGGTTCGCGTAATTCGAACAGTTTGTGACAAGAGGGGTGAGGTGGTGAGCTAGAGGTGTCACAAGAAGAGTGACATCGCGTATTTTTATAACCATGAGCTTATTTAATATAGCTTTACATGTGACAAGGGGAGGGGGTAAGGTGAAGTGTGACACTTTGTGACAAGGAGGAGGGTTAAGTACGAGGAAAATGAGTGTGACATTAATGGACCGCCCCATAATAGAAACGATAACAACCACTACTATTACCTTCATCAGGGTGTTATGACATGCAAACCGAAAAATGAGACTCACTAGGTTTTTTTAAGATAAAAAACGACATACGTAACGTATACACAGTTCTATTGAACTATGGAGGAGTTTATAAGCAGTAAGTGTGTAGGCATTAAATTTTAATGTTATAAATTTAAATATTGTGCACATAAATAATAAATGAATAAGATGCATTTGATATTTAATAGACTATAGATATAATATAAACAAATATATAAATGTTCAGCTATCTGGAAAAGTTCTGTTGCCTTTTTAAGTATTGATTAAATATTCTGCGCGACTCCATTAAACATCATGTAGAAATAACGAAGGATACCTTTACTTTTATTACGCACTAGCGTCTATAGCTGTTGCGCTCAGTTCGAGTTTTAAAGTCAACATTATATAATTAGGAGAGTGAAACAAATGTTGAAAGATATTGTTATATTTGTTATTCGCAGGAAGTGTCTTGAATTTCATGCTTAAAGTTTTTCTCTCAATTCATAAAAGATAAGCATGAAACTAAAGTTAACGAGCGCATAGATATTTTGTTTAAAATTGATCCCAACTGACCCTATCAATTCGCAATAAATAACTGGTTGGATTATCTTCAAAATATAAACAGAAATGTTTTCTTACAAATGATATGGCTGCTTAATTAAATGTAATTTTAAAATTTTGCTTTATGAAAATTTCGTTAACTAATAGCAAATAAAAACGAAAATTTTATTATTTAAAGCTGTATATTTAACTGGTTAAAAATTGTTTTAAAAAAATCTCCCCCCCCCCCCCGATTACCGGTAGCTTTTTTACAACATTTTTCTGTTTATATATTCCACTTGTAATTAATCCATACAGAAATTCCAATTTAGAAGCTATTTATGTAATATTAGCACCGTGTAATTAATTATTCGCACCAACAACAACTTTATACGAGTACAGTGCTATTCCAACCAGATCTTTATTAAACAAGTATCGCGACATGACAAAGTAGGGTCTTCTTTTTTTCTTCAAAAAAGAAAATAATTGATAGGCTTTGCGACCATATTGTTTTATGCTTCTTTTAGTTTATCTGTACAAACTAGATTTATTTTTATCTTACTAACTTTTTCATCCTTTTCAATTGAAGCGTCCCCCGTCTGGCATTCGAGCATTTTCGTCACATATGACTTTCCCCATTTCAATGCTTAGGACACAGTCCTGAGCTTTCCATCCTATGGACAACTCATTTCAATAAAATATGAAGGCACTTCTTCTTCCAAAGAAGTTTATTGCCGAACAGTCTGTCTCCTCTGGAAGTGCTACTCATTAAGCAAGTCTGCTGCATGTATGTTTTTTAATGGTCGGCGACAAAAAGAACTAAAGAAGGTGTTCGAAAAGAAGGTGTCGTAAATTTCATGATTAGCCCTGTCCAGCCAATTGAAACAGGAACATCAAAGAAACAACGAACCGCATTCAGGACACAGGAGCTATTTACGCAAAATCCCTGTATGTGGCACGTGAGTTTGTAGTTGGGAAGCACAAAGATCATAGTAAATCTGTGGATATTTTCAGGTGAAAGAAGGTTAAAACGGGAATTAAGATGGTTTTTAGGTCATTGAGGGCAATTGGCACGTAATATTTTCTTATATTTTAAGCATTTTACGGAAAAACGATTTCTTTAAGAGTGTTGAGTAAATTTTATTCCTCATTTAAAAGTCATAAGCATCATGTTCCTCAAAAAACATTTATACTCGCGAAAAAATAAAACTGTGTTGCACTCCGAGTGTAGGATAGTCAAATTAAATGTATATAGTCCAGACATAATTAATAGTTTAAGTCTCCTTAACATATTTTATGTGCAACTCTACAAAATGCAGAACAAATTTGAGGTCTTTTTTTCCGCGAGATTCATTATCGAAATTGAGAACTCTGATGTACAAATTTCTCGAATATGAAACGAAGGAATGATTGATGAAATCAAACACAAAATTTCAAAAATAAAAGGATTGATGAGCAAAAGTTTATTGCAAGTCATTTATTACTGTTTGCATTAATGAAAAAAATTTTCAGAACATAAAACATTTTTGCTACTTGAAATTACTATGTAAAACGTGAATAAATCTAACAAAGCTAAAAATTATCACCCAGTGTTTAAAAACCACAAGGATCACCTATGGCCCTATTTTTAGGGTTCTATAGCATGTATAATATATTAACGATCTCCAATTTCATAAAAATGATATCTAGAAATAAACAATTATATTTGCAAATATACGATTGTGCTAAAATACAGCTCGATTTCAATAGGATATCCGAAATCTACTTGGCTCTTCAAGCAAAACAAATAAATAAATAAATAAATAATAACTATAATAAATAAATTATAAACCACTTTAAAATAACATTGTAGAACAATAAAAAACATGAATTTTTGGGGGAAAGTAATGAAAAACAGTACAGGTTAGGCAGGAGAAACCAACCTCTCTCCTTTTTGCGTAATACATGCTATTGTCTTAGGAATAGCATTTATTACAGGAACTGCTTTAAAATGCAGACGAAATTGCATTTAGTGTCAGTCAGCAGTTTAGTTTAGGAATGAACATTTTTAAACAATTTTCGTAAATTTAAGGTACATTTGACCTTTTTTTGAGCAATCACGATTGCTTATTGTTCTTATTTGACTGTTTTGAATTCCTATCATTTTCTTTCCCCACCAGCACCCTCTGCCAGTACCACTTTCGCGTCGACCGGCCTCACGATGCTGCTTCTCTTGCGAAAACTGTCTCCAGGTTGCGCGTCCATATCCTACACACACACGCCTACACACACATACACACACACACTCATGCCTGCGCAAAGTCACAAACACACACTCCTACACACACACACACATACACACACTCATGTCTGCACACAGACAAACACATATGCCTACATACACACACACGAACGCCTACACACGCGCGTGTACACACACAGCACTGCATACACAACACGCACACACATGCATACATACACACGCACACACACGCACCCACACACATGCGCCTACACAAACACACGCGCGCATTCATACACACACACGCTCGTGATTGCGAAAAACACAATTTGCATTCAAGATGTCAAAAATTCAAATTAATATAATTTTTTTGAAGTTGTTTTGAGGTGATCAAGATCATATTTTATACCGGAAAGACAAGAACTTTATATTGAGAAAGTAAATTTATGAAATCATTATAACACAAGGTTTTATAATTGGAACAATGCAACTTTGTCCCACCCATGAAGCAAAACCGATGTTTTGCACAGTTTGACAAACGATCACTCACGAAATATCTATGATTACATCAACACTTCCCAACTCAAAATATTGCCTACCAAATAAACAAGAGAAAAGGCTGGCTAATCTTTATTGAAGAAATACATCTAAAAGTCTTAATTTCACTTCAAAACATAAAGGCGCGGTTCCGTACAGGGCCTGACTATGACTTTTGAGAACACTGAGCACGAACTTAATTTGGTGCCCCACTTCTCTTTTATAATATAATTCAGTACTAAAATTTGGTTCTGGAATTCGTAAAAGATTTTTTTTTAATATCCTTTAAATTTAATGTTTACATCTTGCTTATATGAGATTACACAATTTTCTTAAAACTGATAAATTTGATGTCCTTCACATTTTGTTGCCGTAGGCCTGTGCCCATGCCTTAATTTAGCCCTGTTTGCCCCACTTTTTCCTGAACGTTTAATATGACCACCTGTCAAACATATCTATAGGCATATACTTGGTCGTAAACATATCTAGCATCTAAAATTTACGCATCCCTCCGCAATACAGGTTTAAATGGCTGCTATTCGTCAGATAGTAATAGCATTCCTGCAAAAAAATAGTTTGGTGTATCAAAAAGGCGCTCTATGTGTAACCATTCAAACTTAAGAAATTCGTCAGCAACAGTGTCCTTTTTATTACCGCATGGAAAATTTAAACTGAAACAAGAATCATTTAGATTCAGATTTATTTTTGTCGAATTCATAAGCAGGAAGTTGAATATTTAAAAAAAAAATCTAAATTCTATCGTTACTAAAATTATCTTACTCAGCTCCATAACACACTTCCAAACCGTACGACGTGTCCAACTTCACAGTTTCAATGACTGCAACTAGCCTCATGTTAAGTACAATTATGTTGGAAATAATAAACCCTCTTACAATGATTTGCAGATATAAGCATAGTAAATTCAAACTTAAGAGGTCTTTTATTGTAAGCGTTCTGTTGCACTATTTCATGATGAGTTAAAACTGAAAGAAAAAAATTTGTATTCGAATTTATATTTAAGCAAATATGTACAACTAAAGTTTAAAAATTATTTATTCGCCCTGTCATAGCAACTTCTTTTATCTTCCTGAGAAAACTACCTTGATATGAATCTGACTTCAAAGTTCACTGATGTAACACGTTTACGTAAACTTATAATATATGTAAACAAATATTAGTGATACAAAATTTCAATTTACCTTATTTATTTTAATTTGTATTTAACATAGAAAATTTTGCTTGAATATATTCACAAAAAAAAAAAATGGATGACCATTGTGCAACAACTCTGAATTGAAAGCTAATTTTCTGCCGAAAAGTAGTCAAAGGAGCATAAAAACAGTGTGCTTTTTCATTTTAAAATGTGGAAGCACATTGTTGAAATAACAACGAGATGCAATTATTTGATCACTCTTTTCTATAACACAATTAAGTTTAATTTTTCATTTTCAACGGAGGTTATGTTGATCTACACATGCGTAACTCAATTTCAAAGAGAAATAATGTAAATCAGAGATTAGAAAACAGAAAATAAAATACATAATAGTGTTTAAATAAACTTAACTATTTTTTCCTTCCTTTTCTAAACTACTTAGTTATCTACTAATTGGAAATACAGCGAAACCTGTATTAGTTGACCACGTGCGGTTCTCAACTTTAGTGGTCAACTTCAACAAGTGGTCAACTTATAGAGATTGAATTATATGACATAGATCTAATTCTGTGCCTTAAAATAGCGGTCAACTTACAAAGGTGGTCAACGTTACAGGTTTTACTGTATCATTTATTACTAATTAAGATATAGAAAAAAAAGATTTCCACAAACGTGCAGTTGTCAGAAAGCATTTTTTAATTTCCAAATTTAAATTATTTAAAAAAGAAAGTGGTTTCTTTTATTTATTTATTAATTTATTTTAGCATTGTTTTCTCGCGTTATAAACTCAAACATTAAATGAAGGAAGCAAAATATAATTTATTCGTTCGAATGAGAGTGACTCAAATATCATTTAGCATGTGTTACCAAAAATAAGATAGTAATGTTTTTCATCGATAGAGCATTCTTGTTTCCATATGAATTAAAACATTCCAATTTTTTTAATTCCTTTGAATGTTCCGAAATATCCATTCCTTTCTCACGTAAAGTTACCTCAAGCTTATGATATAATCTTTGTCATCATGTAAAGTTATTTGAATAAAAGTTCGTCAAACTCTTTGAAGATTCACTTCGAAAGTATATTTTCAAAAGAATTTTTTTTCCTTTTTTTTACATTTGAAGTACAAAGACTAATTCCCCAAAATCAATTTTTTAGGTGGAATAAAGCTGACAAGCATTTTACGAAAACGTGTACCCCCTCCCCCCTTGACTAAAAAAGGCACTTTCTTTGACTTTTGCTTCGAGTATTTGTAGATTTACATTCCAAGAAGCACAAAACAAGTTGAAAAATAAAGTAGCCTATATTTTATACCATTGTCGCATTTTTAACGTCTGCATGTCATTATTTGTGATAACTTATTCAAAATTGCTAATAAATATAAAACTCATGCGTACATTTTATTTTACGTGTCAGGGAAAGCGCGTGATTAAATCAAATCCCAAGTTATGCTACTTTAAATCGTGTACTTGCTGTTTATAAAATTTAAGAAGTCTTCTTTGGACACGACGTTAAAAATAAACTTAGACCAGTTAATCATGTCGGTGAAGGTGCTCTTGTGTGAGAGTGCATATCAGCATCAGGACTTGGTAGTTTAGAATTTTTTGATGTAATAATGAATCATGCTGTTCATTTAAAAATTTTAAAAAACAATTTTAAACTCTTAGCAAAAAATTTGGTTATCGGAAACAACTTTGTTCTTTCATCAAGATAACGATAAGAAGCACACGGTTTTCAACGTTTGCGTCTAGTGCCTCAAAAATTGTCCTAAAGTTTAGGAAATACTTCTTCAATCTCCAAAATTGAACTTCATGTAACATGTTTAGAGATATCTGGAAGCTAGATTACGAAAATACGGCTTTGAAACGAAATTAGAGCTAAAAACAGTATAACTCGAAGTGTGGTTGAACACTTACTCACAAATTACGCAAAAAAAGAGAAAAAAGAATGAAATCTATTCCCAGACGTTTAAAAGATGTTGTTGATACTCTACTAAATAATAATTTTATAAATAGTTAAATCATTCAATAATATATATACATTTTTTAAAGTGTACGAAGACTTTTGTGAGATAAAATTTCCGGTACTTTTTGGTTTTCAATTTTTTTAAAAATTAAGTTTTAATATTTTTTTAATAAAATCATGCAGTTTTGTTGAAAACTAATCATAGATCTTATAATTAAATATCTATTCCGAAATATTAATTCTAACCAATGGATAGGGTCCTATTTCATTGAAAGTCGTAGGTGTACGAACAATTTTAGGAGCCACTGTATAATATTTTAATAATCTTACATATACACTGGTGTCCAAAAGTTAAGCATAATTGTTATTTATGTGAGTAATGTGAGAAATATACATCGAAATAGGGGAAAACGTGATATGCGAGTGCAACACGGTTACAAAATAAGGAAACTACTCAAAAAAAACGGTAATATTTACTTTTATCGTCCCAAAAAATAGTTTAAATGAAAATTAGGCATATGAGGAGTTTACTCTTTGCACAAAAATTTTTCTTTAAAAGATGATGCTGAAGTTCAATAGTGTGTATGGCCACCTCTGACTGCCAGGCACGCTGCACAACGATTACTCATACTTTCTATGAGGTGGTGGATGAGTTGTGGGCTTAAACAATTCCAAGCATGCTGGAGAACTCTTTTTAGCTCCGGAGCGGAGCTTGGCGGGGGCGAACGGGCTGCAAGTTGTCTCCCGAGCATATCCCAGACATGCTCGATAGGGTTCAGATCAGGGGAGTTCGCAGGCCACGTCATTCGCTGGATATTTTCTGATTCGAGGAAGTCATCGACCACAGCTGTTCGGTGACATGGCGCGTTATCGTCCATGAATATGAACTCTGGACCAACAGCCCCTCAAAACAAGCGAACATAAGGCTCAAGAACTTCGTCTCTGTATCTTTGACCAGTGACTGAGCCTGTTTCAAAAATATAGAGGTCGGTGCGGCCATCCAACATAATGCCCGCCCACACCATTACTCCTGCTGACGCTAAGTGATGTCTTTCTCTTATGTTTTGCGGTTGGAGACGAGTCCCTTTTTCTCTCCAGATTGTTACCTGACGAGAATCACTCTGTGGAGTAAAGCGGGACTCCTCACTGAACATCACATTAGCCCACTGTCCTAGACTCCAATGCCGATGTTGCAAGCTCCAGTTTAAACGAGCGCGTTTATGCGCTGATGTAAGAGGAATGCAAACTGCTGGTCTTCTGGCATACAGACCGACATGATTGAGTCTCCTGTAAACAGTTTGCCTCGAAATTGTTATTCCTGTGACGGCACTGAGCGCCGAACCCAGTTCTGTGGCACAGCTGTCCCTATGACGTCGTGCAGAAATTGCCAGAAAACGATCTTGGCTTGCGGTTGTGACTCTTGGTCGACCTGGTACTGGTCGACGGGTAACATCTCCCGTATTTGAAAACCTCTGCCACAGTCTCGAGATTACACACTGAAGCACATTAAGAATACGAGACACTTCAGTTTGTGATCGTCCAGATTCTAGCATTCCAACGATTCTTCCTTTCGCAAACATGTCCAATTGACGTCTTTGTACCATTATTAGTTCTGTTTCACCAGATCCAATGTTTCTTGATACAGCAATTGCATGAAACGCGCCTGAACTCTTGTTTTATCCACATTTCGAAACGCGCACCTAATTCGCGCATGACACCATCGACTATTCTATTTTGCATAAACATATTGTTTCTTCTTCAACCAATGAATCTCCATAAGTAACTTTATATAATTTTACGAAAATTTACAGATTTTTCTCGCGTTTTATGAATTATGCTTAACTTTTGGACACCAGTGTAATAAAATAAGATGTTTGTGTGTGTGGGGCGCGCATTCCGGGAAAACGGTAAGGCCTAGAAAGATGAAATTTGGTATACAGGTGTAGTTTTTGCTGAAGTTGTGCACCTCGGGCTTCGATTTTTTACATTTTAATTAGAAAAAAAGTTATTTTATGTTTTATGTGATTTTTAGCACTTTTTAGTACTTTTAACCTCACAGACCCCGAACCAATCGCGCCAGACAAATATTTTTGGTACTATAGTGTCGGAAATTTAATTTTAAATATGATGAACAAAAAAATTTTGAAGATAGAGCAATTTTTGTATTTTTTATGAATTTTTGAAAAAACCTTTAATTTGCATGTTTTTCTGGGTTTTATTTTTTTTCTAATATCATCCTGCGAGAAGTATCAAAGCCTCATTTCTGAAATTTAAGTTGGTAATAGTAAAAACATTTCGCCCTCTTCAGAAGAAAAAGTTCTTAAAAATACGCAATAGTTTTTTTTTTACAATTTTTTTTAATGCTGAACACATCATGTCCTTTCACGCATCAGTCGAAAAAAGCGTTCTTCATGCCTGTGACGTCACTACTTGGGTTTCAATTCGATATTTACGATGGAATCTTAATCGCAAGCAATGTTATTTTTTTTTACTATATAGCTTACTTCTACATTTTCTGACGCGTGTACCACGTGTTTTTTCGGCAGCGCTTGCTTTTTTTCTTTCCTTTTTTTTTAATTTTATTTAGGGATTGCATTTATTTCTTTTTCCATCCCCCCCCCCCAAGCTGGACCTTTCGCTGTATCTATATTACGTTACTTTTCATAGTTGTGAGCATTAATTCAATAAAAACAGCGAGATTTTTTTTTATCTTTGTCAAACGCTACTTTTTGCACACTATGGGGAATTTGAGCTTTTTTTTTTTTTTTTTGCTCTACTTAAATAAAAAAAGCGGTTTTTTGAGTGTTCTTTGTTTTTATTAGGAAATGGGTGAGGAGGTCAAAATAAATAGAGATGGATAAGAAAATGTAGAGATAGATTGTAAAGGTAGATAGCCGCCGAAGGCGGCAATCTTGGCGTAAAAATGTGAATGGCACAAAAAAAGATAGAGATGGATTGATTAATACTGCTGCCAAATTTATTTAAACAACCGCCGAAGGCGGCAAACTTGAAGTAAAAAGGTAGATGACAAGTTAGCCAAACAGTCGCCGTAGGTGGCTGCTGGCACATTGGATGTCAATGCCCCCCTCCCTTCCCCACATACACCATGACTTTGAAAAAACAATGCTTTCACATAAAAGTGGAAGTGCTTTTTGTTATTTTTCGACAAAATTTGCATGAAGAGTACGTCGTTTGTGTCTCCGCTCCCCTTCCTTTAAAAATATTCCAAACGACGAAACTGGAGACAGATCTAGAAAATATTTTATTCAAATTATTAATGATATAGATTGATTGATTGACACCGCCACGAAATTTATTTAAGCAGCTGCCGAAGGCGGCAACATTGGCGTAAAAAAACGAATGATAATACTGATTTATAGAGAAAAACATTGATTAATGTCGTCGCTAAATTGTTTAAGCAGCCGTCGAAGGTGGCACCCCTGGCGTAAAAAGGCGAATGGCGTAAAAAGGCGGACCAGCTGGTCGCCGCAGGCGGCTAGTATTTTAATAAAATCACTTTTGTTTCTGATTCGCCCTGTCACAGCAACTTCATTTATCTTCCTGAGAAAACTATCCTGATATGAATCTGGACTTCAAAGTTCGCTGGTGCAACACGTAAACGTATAATATATATAACCAAATATTAATAATAAAAATTTTAAATTTACCTTATTTATTTTAATTATTTAACATAGAAAATTTTGCTTGAATATATTTACAAAAAAAAAAGGATGACCTTTGTGCAACAACTCTGAATTGAAAGCCAATTTTCTGCCGAAAAGTAATTAAAAGAGCATAAAAAAATTTGTGATATTTCATTTTAAAATGTGGAAGCACATTGTTGAAATAACAACGAGATGCACTTATTTGGAGATCTTTTTACTTACACTCTCTGGAGCCCCCTCCCAAAAATATTTCTGTATCTTCCCCTTGCCAATGCTTATTTCTCAGAAAGGTCTAAAAGCTCACAAAAAAATCGCAAAGCATAAAACCTAAAACATACATTTCACCGAGTTATGCGAACATGGGCGCCAAAATAGGAGGTCACGAGAGGTCACTTTGACCTTTCAAAAATTTAATTATCCGGTAAATTTTACTGATGATTCAGCGAATTCGCAGATGGTGTTGCAAGATTGATTTTTTTTTTTAATTTTTTTCAGCTCAATTTTCCAGCTCTCCTTTGGAAAAATTGAGCTGAAACGTCCAACTGTTTCTTGAACCCATTTAAAAAGAAAAACCATACAAAAAATTAAATTACGCGCACAAACGTTTAATTTACATAAAAATTTGATCTTCTAAAAAATTTGCAAGATTCAAAAACTTAGTCGTTTCCATTCAGATCAGAGTATGGAATTTAAGGGATTGATTGAAACATCTAAATTGCGCATCAACAATAGCTGGGAAGTTGAAATTCATAACTAAATGTTTTAGCAACCTGCTCACGACAAGTAAAACTAGTGGAAACAAGTTATTTCGCATTTGCAGACACGCTGGAGAGGGTAATGTAAGATCACTTAACTTTAAAAAACTTTTTTTTTTCAGTGTCATCTTCAAACAATGATGATGCCAACACAATTGTTTACAAACAAGCATAACTCTTAAAATGTCTTTTAGTTACCTAGTCTTCACTCACCAGCAGTTGAAGTTTAAAAATTACTTCAAGAGTGTAGTGTTAGAATTTTTTTCTAGCTATCCCGTGTTTTCTTTTACCCCGAATGACCTTACTGTTTTTTAAAAGGCGTAAGGGAAAAAGAAGTAAGGGATGAAAGAATAGTAAAATGGTAACGAAGGATCCCCTTACACACACAACAATAACCTAGTTTATCAAAAATATTTCCCGTTTTCTATAGCACGAGAACTTTAAAGTTTTCATTTTAAGCACATTATTTTTTTATTATTCAATTGCAATTAGTGATTTGAAAATGTTTTCTTTTATAATTTTCTAATTTGACATTTTATTTAAATGTATATGGATTTTTTTTAAAGGAAAATCGAAACACTCAATTTTTTAAAGAAAACTTCAAATTTTACGCCTCCAGCTGGACCCACAAATATTTTTTGATTTGGATAAATATTACTGTGGTACATGTGGGGCTATAGGGGTAACGTTTTATCAACATGAAATTTCGAACTTCCAAGAGCTGGTTCAGGCGTAAGTCGGCACGGGTTGCCATTGTTCAAATGATATGACACTTCATTTTACAATAGTTTTGATCGAAACGGAAAAATATAAGAGTGCGTGCGACTTCGAAAATCGACTTTCGTTTTTTTTTTGGGGGGGGGATAGTTGTTAATTAAATATTGTTACATAAATTTAATATATTTAAACTTCCACCTTTTAACGCTCTTTGGCACATCGCTGAATTGATAGCAATAGATAAGGCTATTCCGATGGATCTGTTATCGAATCGAAATTTAAATTACCTTCAATTTAACACAGTTATTGTAAAACGCGGTGTCTATTCTTGAGTTATAACGGAGTTATATTATGCATATAAAACCATATAATAAGGCAGATTAGTTCCAATAGATAAAATGTGTAAAATTTACTACAAAAAATAGGAGCAAAAAAAGTTAAAAATAGCAAACAAAACAATTATTCAAAAGAACTGAAACATGATAACAACACTGCGCGAACAGTCATAAACAGCCAAGCGTTTAAAAGGAGCAGGACAATTTGTCTACAGCAACAGGTGCAGCGTTTATACATTTAGATCAAAAATATGTTTCTCATCAGAGTTTTCAATCACATGTTCTGCGTAAGACAGGGGTATATCAAGAGGAGGTTTTTGGGTTCAAGCCTAAGAGCCTTTGGATTTTTAGATAGATTGCCAACCCTAGTACGGTAACCCGCGTAAGATCTTTTAGTACCAACCTGTCAGAAGACATTCTGACTGATTGACTGATAATGACCTATCCTCTGTTTAGGCTGTGGTCATAGACAGCTGATATACCAAAAAAGTGTGGGAGGGGGTTTCGAAGGAAATGTGGAAGGGGGAGGGGCATAATTTTAGTGGGCGAAGTTTACTTTTTTTTTTTTTTTTGAACACTGTAATTTAACACCATTGTTGAGCAAATGATCTTTTAAAAAAACGGGACAAATGGCCTCAGTAAACTGACTCCCTCCTTTTAATGTAAAGTTCTATATTAATTTTTATGAAAATAATAACGTGAGAAAAATATAAAACACATATTGATTACTTAATTATTTTTTTTAACACGTGAATTCACCAATACCAGCTTTTTTTAATCGGTCGATAATTTTTAATTTAGAAAAGCTGAGGAGCGTGGCCCCTTTGCTTTTGAAAGTGAAGGGGAATTTGCTGCCCCCCCCCCCTCCCCGTGCTCCTCCGTACGAGCCGCCTATGGCTGCGGTAGTAGCGCAAGGAAATATTAGCAATAAATAGATACGTTTGAATTAAATGTTCTTCACTGTAGACAAAATATCAAAATACAGAACACAGTTTATTGATCAACTTTATGCCTACATGAAACAATGTCAAAAAAATCCTGTATTAAGAAACGTACGCGTTTTATGCACAACAAGAACTGAACAGCTCAATAAAATTACTCACACATAGTGGTTTTAAAAAAATCACAATGCGTTGTAAAAAGTGTTAAAGCAACACTTTGCCCTACTAATCACAACCACTTACGTACGTGACGGCGATGTAAATTAGCGAGACAAGGCAAGAGCAACGAAAACGATGCTATACTTAAGCCCATTTCCCACAAAATGTTTTCCCAAAGCTATGTCATAATTTCTGAAATTCCTGTAAACTCGAAGGAAAACATCATTCGCAATTTTACGAAGACACTTCAATCTTGCATCACTTGAATGCTTGACCCGTTTCTGTAACCTAGCCACGTACGAAATCTAGGATTTCGTCAAGTGAAAAAATGATGCCTAATAACAGGTTGTGCGTTTCGCACCTCTATATTAGAAGAAATGCTAAGTATCCCTGGACAAAACCGTGCGCAATTAGCAGCAAATCTGCTGTTGTATCACTAATACATTTTAGCACATCTGATAGAAATCATACATCGTATGCTTTAAACAAGTTAATAGTTTTTAGCTGTTAAACCTGCAAAGAACATGTTTCTCTTTTGTAAATTTTATGCAGAAGTTCTGCACGATGTCAGCGGAAAATTTCGCTACCATTGATTAAAAAAAAAGGTAATTGAAGTTACAGATATTATTCACTCAAGCTTATTAAAATATCAACTGGCACTTTTTTTCATTATTTATTCTTTATCATTACGGGATGAGGTATTTTTCCAAGAGTGCTTTTAGCCGATAGCAAGCTAGAAAATCAAACATGTTAAATGGGTTCAAGAAAAAGAAAAACAGTCAAAATATCAAGAAAAATATGTGTTGTATCGCTCTCTTATAGCAAAAAAAAAAAAAAAATTATATATATATATATATATATATATATATATATATATATATATATATATATATATATATATATATATATATATATATATATATATATATATATATATATAAGCATGAGAAAAATCAATGAGTTCTCAGGTTTGAACCAGTGACTAAAATTGTTTTTATCTCACATGTTATTAATTTTTCAAACCTTAATTTGTTTATGTCGCGTTCTGCATTTTCTCTCTTATAATTTTTATGTTTTCTTCATTTTCTTTTCTATCTCTATGTAGGCTCTAAGTTTTGTTGGAAGGTAAGTGCGTCAAACAAGGCCAACCTAAGGTTCAGGGTCTAATATCTCGATCATTTATGATTCAATTAACTCCAATTTTTGTACATTCATCAAATGCCACATAAAACATAAGAGAAAAAACATTCCATGTGAAAATTTAAGTTTCAATTATGTTTGTCGGCAGTAAAATAAAAAATGGTTTGATTTGCCTTATTAGGGACACAGATTCCCAATAAGGCAAACTCTGAAAAACGCCAAAAAGTACTACCAAACTAAAAAAAAGAAAAAAACTGAAATTCTTTAGTGTCAATATGAAAACATGTTAACCCACATTTGACAAACTCAAAAACATTATCAAAAATTCCATACTTACTTCAATGGAAAAGAAATTTCAATCAACACATTCAGAGCACTAAAATTCGTTCTTTTCTGTATTTTTTTTTTTTTTTTGATAAATCCTGCACTTTAAAAAAATATTTTCTGAATATATGAGGTAGCTTCTTGAAATTTTCAGAGACAATTCCGAGTATTACGGAAACCTGTCTGCAATTTTCAACAACGTTTCTAACTATTACGAAACCTCTCTGCAATTTTCAAAAAGTTTTCGAATATTTCGGGATCTTTTTTCCATGATTTTTTGTAAATCTCAACAATATTGCTATGTACTGTAACAATTTTAATTAGTTCTCTTACATTTAACACGAACAAAGCTATTGAACATGCCATTATGAAATCAAGGATTACCATACATACTTGTATTTAATTTAACCCCTAAATATAAAGAAAAACTAACACCAGCATTTTTGTCTGTTCTTCTCCCCTTAAATCATTATATATTATTTTGTGAATATGAAAAGTGAAGAAGTTGATACTAACACTAATCATGTTTTTCTCTAGAATAAGCGATTGACTTTTAGGTGAGAATGTGCGATACTTACAAGCGCATTCAAGCAATACTTACAAGCGCATTCAAGCAATACTTACAAGCACATTCAAGCAAAAATTAAAATTAAGAGCACTTTCGTATTAGATTTCACTTCGAATCCAAATTGGAAATCATTTATCTGTGTCTACAGTTTCTAAATTAAGTTGCTTTTGATAAGGATGTTGAATAATTGAGAGTGTCTTGAGTTAATCTCTCCAACTAGTAAATAAGCATTATGAAACTAGTTTTCCATATACAAAATCAGAACAAGAGAGAAAATCCGAAACATTTTTTAAAAGAAAAGCTAACTTGTTTTACTGTGTTCTAAATTTAATTATTTTGTAATTTCTTAAAAACTAAGATGTTAAATCACTTCTTGTTATTTAACAATATTTCGAGCATCTAAAAGTTAAGGAAGGCGTTTCTTATAGTCTCCTGAACTCGGTGATACAATATTCGGCAGAGAGTGATGGGACCTCGACAGACACGAGCAGCAAAATCAGGGGTGCCCACCCTAAGGGCAAGACCCACCCCCTCTCAATATCGTGGAGACCCCCCCAAATGAAAAAATACCCCTCATGACACCCCCCTAAAAATTTCAACGGCACAGTCCTGCGCCATGGTCCTCCACCCCCCCCCCCCCAGCTGGGCACCACTCGCAAAATTACGATACACAAATCGACTACGATACTCAGTGGACTACGATTCAGCCTCTATCAAAGTGAAAAAACATAATTGCAAGCATTCGTCCTTCACACCCGAGTTATTGTAGCAACATTCCCTTTTAAAAACAATGCTCGAATGCAATTTGTGTATGAGAAACATACTACTCAATTTATTGATTAAGCGCATTCCAGGTGACGCCACCGCCGCCAACATCATGTGAATGCGCTGAAAATGTACAGAATTTGCATATCACAGCATCTTCTTGCTGTCGTGTAAATTTCAAGTGTGTAGCAGGGGCTTCCATGATTCCTTGTTAGAAGCTTAGTTTTTCCAAGCCGGAGGTCATGGGTTCGACTCCCTCTTGTGTCATGGGTGTTATTTTCTTCTTTTGTGTTCTAAAACTTTTCTGGGTGTGTACAACGGCAAGGCGCTTTGAGTGCAGTCCTCTATGTATGTGAAACTGTTTTAGCATCTGTATGAATAAATTTTAAAAAAATGAAGTGTGTAACGAGTAGCCCTCTTAGTGCAGCAATTGTAATGGTCACGAGTGTATATATATATATAATCTGTCTCATTAACTTTTAATATTTTGGATAATTTTCATATTGCAGAGTCAACGGAACTTGACTCACAAACATTAGCTATTTACATGAATCTTATAGGCATTTCGAAAATTCCACAAAGCCTTCATTATTTTAATAAAATATTTGCAGAATATTCTGTATTTTCTTCAAAAAGTTCAGTTAAAAGTTCATTTTCAAAATAAACAAATTTACATACGCTTCAATAATTATGAAAATGTTTGGGACCAAATACTAAGGAAATTAATATTTCGATGTTTTGACTCTCCGGGCAGTTTTCTCCAAAGTACCCTTTTAACATATATGATCAGATATTAGAGTTAATAGAATAACGTACGTATCTGATTAATAAATTTGATCTTCTTGGTCGGAAATTAACGCTTAAATACTTGAAGAAGGATTTTACAAAATTCTATTTACAATATAAATTAAGAAAAACTCAAAAATAACTGAGATTTGGGACATTAACTGATTTGCTAGTAGTGCGTGGATGACGGAAAATGCAGGGCTTTTAATATTCATACATTTTGAATTTGTATAGAAATTTGTAGAATAAAGAAAAAACGGGTTGGGAAAGAAAGCGTTGGAAGCAATTTGTTTAATGCTATTTTTCCCCCAGAAGGGAAAGGGTGGATAGATTACTCTTTCAGCAAAATGGACACTTTCTCAACAAATTTTGAAAATTGCCGATGTAAAAATGAGCATTTTTTTTTTTTTACGTTTCGGCCTTTGTTGCTCATATTTACCAGAGTTGGGCAAATTTTAATTGCATGGGCAATAAAAGATTAACAATTAATCAATTGTAATTGTGAAAAATTACAATTAACAATTGATGAATTGTAATTGTGAAAAATTACAATTATCAATTAATTAATTGTTAATTGTAGTTTACTACAGTTAACAATTAATTGTTAATTGTAGTTTACTACAATTAACAATTAATTAATTGTTAATTGTAATTTTTCACAATTACAATTGATCAATTGTTAATCTACAGTTAACAATTAATTAATTGTTAATTGTAATTGTAGTTAACTACAATTTTCAATTGTTTTGTGAATTTTAATTAAAACTAACTTTTAAAAAAATTACTGGTTTTGTATCATATATATATATATATATATATATATATATATGAATATTGTACAGGCGACAGGTCTACCTGGGATGTGGACGCTGGACAGATACCATATTACTATCTAACTATGTGACTACACATTTTAGCAACAAATAAAAGATCAATGCAAATAAATTATCAGTAACTTTAATGAAACTTATTAAAATCGCAATTACAACAGTAACTAACTTTAATGAAGCATATTAGATAGACAATGACAATTTATAATTTCTTGTAATAATTTAAGTTACATTTTAATACTACTCTCTTCTCGAACATGCTGTCTGACGATCTGTGACTCTTTGGCATATTTGTCATTGTAGCGAAAGAAAAAAGGCGTTCAACTGCAGCTGACGATGGTAAAGGTGTGTTGTATTTAATAAAAACACTTTTTATCTCAGGATATCTATTGAGCAGTTGCAAATCTTGGCTTTCCTCTGCAAAAAAATGCAGCATCAAAAGTTCTGCTTTAGTCATTGGTGCATCAGAGGAGGGTTTTTTTTTCTGAGAACGAAATATCGGAGTCAGAGTCAGAATCAAAATTGAAAAATAAGTTGTCGTGATTACTTTTTGTTGTTGCTACAGTTGCTACTACATTGTCACTCATTTCTTTGGAAATGCAGGTCTTGAAAACTTTTAGAACCTTAGTACGATTCGCGGGCTAGAGACAAGTCAACCATTTATTTTTGAATCTTGGGTAAGATAACGCTGCCATAGCCGCATTTTCCGCTTCAAGAGTGGCGAAGTCAAACATTTTTTCAAATCTCTTACCCACACTTTCTCTGTATGTTTTGATCAACGGGCTGCAAAAGGAAAAGTTTTTTTCTTTTCAATTTTTAGCAATTTTTTTCTCAGCGCAAGAAGGCAAGGCAGAGCTATCCCATAATACGCGTTACTCTCACTCTGCATTATGTCGAGGGCTTCTGCCACTGACGAAGTACACGTCAAATACTCTTATGTAATTTTTTGTGTTTAATGATCTATGTAAAAGTAAGCTTTTTTCTTTTATGTTGAAAATTTGCTGGAGGGCATCAAACAAACTATTCCATCTGGTCTCACCAGGTCGGCTTAACGTATGTCCCAACACATCCTGCATTATTTCAGCACTCTTGGGTCGTCCTGCAGCCTTCCACAAAACATTACATTTCTTCATAATTGCAGCATGCATTTGCGACAGTGGTGTGTCTTACTCGCTTAAAAGTTTGTTCGCGTCCGTAGTTGCGCAAAGGCTTAACGTATGTGCACAGCATCGTAAATGAGCAGGAAGGAAATAATTATGTTTAGAATCTTCTAAATTTGATGATTCTTCATCTTCAACATCTGATTCAGAAAAGGCTTCTGTCGGCTGAGAGTCTAGCACAACTGCATCTGTAATATTTATATTGGTCAATTTGACACCGAATATTTTGAAAGCCTTTACAAAATTACTGCCATTATCAGTCACCGATGCAACAATTTTATTCGTATTGAGGCCGAAATCACCGTTAATTTCTTTAATTATATCTGATAGTCGATCGTAGCTGTGGACACCTTTGAATCGTTGACAAGCTAACGCCACAGAAACTCTGCGTAGATCATTTGTGATCCAGTGTGCTGTAACTCCGATGAAACTTCTTTTTTTACTGAACCAAATATCGATTGTTGTGCACACATAGGGAACTTCCTGTAGTTCCGACTTTATCTTAGCTGCTTGCGTTTCGTAGTGTTTTCATATACGACGTCCTAGTGCACGTAGACTCATTACAGTTAGCCCCATTTCTGATATTTTCAAGTCCATAAACATTTTAGAAAAATATGGATCTTCCACTGCACGTAATGGAATCATAGAATGTATAAAATATTTTAAAATATTTTCATCGAATTGTTCTTGTGTAATTGTATTCTTATTTGACTTATTAGTTTTTCCAGTTTTTATTTTAACAATAGTATAATTTTTTTCCCGTACCTCACTTCTCTGTTTTTTTGAATATGTTTTGTACTCTTCGATGCATTCTTGCCCATGTTTTCGCTTCAGGTGACCCAAAAAGTTTGACGTGCAATTATGATAACCTTTAACTTTAGTTAATACATCTCTTGGACATTTCATACAAAGCGCTGCGATTTTATTACCAGTAGACTCTTCGGGCAAGAACTTAAAAAATGTTCCATCAAGTAGGAGAAGTCGCTCAGGCGAAGATGATGAACACTCGGCGGTGTCGGTTGGTGGACTTGGTGGCACTGGCGAAGTTATTTCTAATGACTCATTATTGTCCGAAAACCCGAAAAGTCACTGACATGTTACTGTCTTCGTCCATTTCGTTTATCGACGCCATTTTATTTTATAACTTTAACCCGCAACAGGGGAGAAGACACGTGCGGTCTCACACACCGCTCAAAAGCTTATCCTACCACCCCTATTTCATTTTCAGTCCGATTGAATGGTTTCTCCCAATAGCTTTTTCTTTTTGCTTATCAGCATCTTTTTGTAAAAGCTTCTAGTTTAAATTTCAATTGCATTCTTTAGGCTGTGAGTCCTCACCTCCCCATTCCCTTCAGTGCTACAATTTCCGGCAGTGGTAAACATAGCTTTTAACGTTGGGATGCGGAATAGATGCAAAATTTTCTAGATGAGGTTGAGAGTTGTTCGAAAAGTTCGCACAAAAATTACGCAATGAATGTTCTAAGGACATTTAGGCCGAATGTTTTCCGGAAATACGACGCTATACACTACAAGTTAAGATGCTGTCAAAATTTTCCCTTAATGTGATATAATTAATTGTTGTTGCCGTGAGCCATTTAAGGTGGCAATTTTGGATGCGCTGCTTCACTTTTTCAAAGTCCGACTTCCATAGTACACACATGCAGGGCCTAATTACGTAAAAGGAATTTTCAGAGGCCCTAACATGACTGAAAATATATGCTTAACAATACCAGCTTCTGTGTTTAACAGCAGTTTTAAAGAGATTGCTAACATCAGAGCTTGCCCAAATAAAGATCTTTGGAAGAATTATATAATTAAAAAAGATATATATTTAATTTCATACATTTAAAGACACATTTAATAAAATGTGGTCACAAGTTAAATTTTCAAATGTGGAATTTGGTTCAACTCTGTTTCAATGTATATTTATGCCACTTAGTTTCTTTTGTGAAGTGTTAAATTTGATTCAATTTCTTACTGCCCTTATTCGGCGAGAATTGCAGTACAACAACTGGGGGGGGGGGCGAAATGAGACCGAGCTCCCCCTAATTTCAAAGGTTAATCGGACCCTGCATACATGCCATAAGGACCCGTTTATAGGGTAGGCAACCATTTACAGCACAGAAACACATTCACACAAAGAAAGGACAAGGACAAGAGAGAGAAAGTACATCCATGCCCAAACCGAGATTCAAACCCGGGGCTTCCCAGTCGCAGTCAGACTCCTTTGACCACTAGACAGGACAGGCGACGATAATATCAGTTTTCTAGAATTAAAATGTTCTGTATACATTAAATACTTAAAATAAAATAGTTAATATACAATAGGTTCGGCTTTATTACGAGCAATAAATTATTTACTGCAGCATATGACTTTTCTGAAAAAATCTTATGGCTCCAGCAAAATTTCCTCAGAAAAGGTATAATTCAATTAAAAATTTTTTTTTCCGTACTAATAAAACTCCAAAGAACATCTGACAGAAGTTACAGAAATGTATTTTAATTACATGATTTTTAAAAAAAATGTAAAACAGAGCGGTCTCTGTGACCTCACGTCCCATGATATGTCCTTCTTTCTCACCTCTTCTGTTACGGGTTAAACTAAAACAACGATTTTTACAAACTTAAAACACTTAATTAAAACAGAAACATTTACGTGTGGAAAAAGCTTGCCCAGACGAGACTAGTTCACGCGGCGAGCGAGCAATCAGCACTGAACGAAAATATGAAATTGAATAATACTTGGGACTCTGTACGCTGCACTGTACCTATTGATACATAAAGTTAATTGTTAGTTTTAATTGTTTCATAAAACAATTAAAAAATCAATTGCAATTATTTTAATTGTGAGAAACGATTAACGTACGTTAATTCAATTAAATTAATTGCAAAGTGCAATTAATAGTTTAATTGCAATTAATTTAATTGCAATGAAATTAATTGCAATTAATTTAATTGCAATTACTTTTTTAATCAATTAACTAGGCAATTGAAAAAATAATTGATTAATGCCCAACACTGATATTTACAAAGTCATTACTCGTTGTTAAAATACTTAAATAGTATTTTTGGCGCATTTGGTTGTTTTTTTACTGAAAATTCTCCTACTAGATCATCAACACTAACACACACTTCTCACCATCAGGTAAATTTCATCTTCCTTACCAGATGACATCTACCAGCATAGAATGTGCAAGCAACTTGAGCTTAAACGCATCATTTCTGTTGAGCAGACGTCGAATAAAAAAGTGCAGGATTGCTATTTCTGTCATTTACGTGAAGTAGTTTTTTTTTTTAATTGTCACGGGGCATTCCAATGCGGCGTCCAATTTCAATGGAATTATAATGCTATTTATTACTATTGTGGTGAGAATTGTTTTGTATTACTCAAATTGGCATTGATGATGAATTGAGTATTTTATTTATTTGTAAAATTTTGTGATTGCTTTGAAATCTCAATGTTTATTTGTAAATATAAGTGAGTTTTGATTTTAAAGTTTATAAAATAATACCGTAGATTATCTTTTTTAAAATTTCAAGAGCAAAATTTTTAAGTTGCGAGTTTGGTAAATTATGAAGAAAAGTAGCTATAAAAAATGTGCTTTTCTAAAATTTTAATATTTTAGGGAAAATAAAGCATTTACCACAATGCTTTATTTTTCAAAGCCTCAAAATAAAAAATAAAAACTTATGATTTCCAGAGTTTTCGCGAGGGGAAAAAAACGATATCAAACTACTCAGGAAATTTTTTAATTTGCGAGTGTGATTTGTTTTTTCTTCATTTTTCAAACATTCGATTATTTCTCTGAAAGGCTAAATAATTTTTATCAGGAAAACGATTTAATGCCTGAATTTGTGTAATAAACATTTTTGATTTAAATTCTTTTTCTACTTCCAAAAAGTATATACTATATCGTTCCAACGAGACCACCATATGAGGAATGCCTTTATCTGCATTGCAAGTAATAACTATATCGCGTTTATTTCATTCTTTTTGCATTCATTTAGTGTAGTTCCTTGAAATCCACTTAGGATATGCAAAAAAGTGACTACTAACCAAGTGGAACTGCTGCCAACGAAAAATAAATGAGTACACCTACGTAAACGATCCTTCTCTAATGACAGAACAATGGTAATGAATTTTTCTTACCAACGATGAAAGGATAATAAGCGGGTCAAATTGACTTATTAAAAATGGAAGGACGGCGAAGTTTGAAAGAGATCACATGATTATATATATATATATATATATATATATATATATATATATATATATATATATATATATATATATATATATATATATATATATTGTTATGACATATGAAGACTCATAGTTCGGGACAAAAAGAGAAAACTGTCTTGGAATTCTTGGAAAAATTACTCAGAAGTTTCATGATATCTGTTAATTACCTGACATTTTTCTAATGGTTCTCGAAGGGAATCAATTACGCCTTAAATGGACTGTTTAGTTAATTTTCATATGGCAATTTATGGATCAGGCTCAGAATTTTTAAATTAGAGTGGAGCGGAAGTTTCTAATAGACTTGTTAAAATATTTAATCTTGATAGCGTTCTTAGCTCATTGAATTGGATCTTGTGGTTTGAAAAAGTATTTTCATATCAGATAAGTTGAGAGAATAGTTAATACAGCGGTGAATTTTCGGAAGCGGAAATCAATGAAAGATTTTTAGTAAAATGAATAACTTTACATTTTCAATTTCTTCAAAATGGCCGATGATTATATATTGCTTCATTTACATTGCGCACTTGTCAGGGCCGATCTTAGCAGGTGTGCAGAGTGTGCACCGCACAAGGGCGGCCAAAGCAAGGGGCGGCCGCAGGCCGCATCATATAGTTCTTATAATCAAGCAACATTCCTCAAGAATTTCTCACAACATAACTTATAATAAGTAGAATAAATATGCTGATTTTTAAATGTTCAATTGTCAAAGGATGTGTCGATTTCGCGACAGCATAGCATAGTTTAAGAAAAATAGAATGTTAGGGAACATTGTGTTGGTTCATTGTCCATTAATGTCTACTCTTAACAACATGCTTCATTTGGTTGCAAAGTTTGTGACAGAACCGGTAATCAGGCATGGATACAGGGGAGGGGAAAGGCCCCCTTCTGAAGCATGAAATGGTGCCGTCTAAAAGGAGCTCCGAGGGCGGCCACTAATGTTTACCCCCCAAGCTTTTATAGACCTAAACAATGAAGACATATTTTATTTAAATTATTAAAAAAAAAGCTATACTGATTAGATACTCTCGCAAGTATTTCAAACAACAAACTATGTAACAAACTCTGTGTTTAACAATCGAGGATGCGTGGAGAGAAAGGAAAATTGCAACTCCCTTGAGAGTAACATATATGAATGACGAACAAAAATGTTGTACTTTTCCCCCTTTACGACAATTTTTCTGATTAAAACCTTGAATGAACCGCCCGGTTTCAGATCAGGTAGGAGGACAGGGCCCTTGCCCTGGGAAGCAAATTTAAATGTAGCTCCAAAACGAAGGTCCAAAAGAATGCCGTAACCTCCTTGACGAAACTAAAGAAGGCTTAAAATTGCGTTTCTAGGACTTCACTTTCAGAAAATTTCGCTGGTTGAACCATCGATCTTAAAAATCCAATTAAATCCCTGATTCACCTCTTCCACCTTAACTTAATCAAACATAGCCTAAAAATGTTGGCTCCAAAATCCAAAACGTGTTTTCAGACGGCAGCCCTTCCTATCATCAAAAGTCATATAAAATTGCTTTGGCATTTTTCGAAATTTTTGCGGTGGAGGACCCCGAAATCCATTCGCAAGCATTACTACCAAAGACAGTCTCAATTAGCGTCTTTAGAGAAGCTTCTAATTCCACCCCCTCTCACTTAAAGTATTGAAAAACAAACGAAAATTGCGTCTTTCAAACATCAGTTTCAAGAACTTTTGGGGAAGACCCCGGATCCCCCTTTTCTCCAACGCAATCACTATACCTGTAAATTTCGTTTTTAGACGGTTCCGTGGAACTACAGCTTTTTGCCTAAACTAGCCTGAAATTGACTTCAGTTTCAAAAACACAGTTCGTGAGGGCACATTGAACCCCCGCCTGCTCTTCGTCCCATCGTTATCAAACAATGCTTAAAATACGATTTTGGGACTTATAGTTCTAAAGAATTCAGGAGGAGAACTGTCAGGCTTATGTAACTTTTTACGGTGCTAGGGCATATCCATCAATCGTCGAGGTGAGGTGGACAAAAGTTTATAGTTATATTTTTCAGACATTAATGTTGAAAAACATCCGAACCGTAGAAGCTTCCCTATTTTGTTAACGTCACCAAAGATAATATAAAAAGCTTAAGAGCTCCAAAACCCTTTCTTCCCAAAAAAGACCTATAATGGATTTCAGCTCCGAAAAATATTTTGTTTCGGAATATTTTCACGTTACCTCTATTGTTTTCAAATCTAGCCAAAAACGGGTTTTTGAAAAAATAGTGCCGAGAAATTACCGGAGGATAGCCGCCAGATCCCCTACCGTCACCAAAGACGGCCTAAATTTGCGTTTTAAACTTATATTTCAAAATCTTTCAATGGGAGACTGTTGAATCTCTCTCCTTCTTGCAACGTCAACAAAGGTAACCCAAAATTACGGGTTTAAAATTTCAGTTTCGGAGATTTTTCGGGAAGAACGCCGATCCTTCCTAAGCTACGGTCTTAAAAATTAGCTTCAAATTGATTTCAATTTTGAAAGAATTTTAGGAAAGAACTGCAACATTACTTTCACCTAAAGTGTCGAAAAAGTTCCTAAAATTGCGATATTTGACGTCAATTTCGAAAATTTCTCCATGCACCTCGAATATACTTGACTCTTTTGTCCTTGCAACCAAACACAACTAAAGATTAACTAAAAATCTTTTTCATACGCCAATTTCGACAATTTTCTTGGAGCAATCCTCCTCCCCTGAACCCCTGACACCTCCTCCGACGCTTCCCCTTCCTCCGTCCCTTCTCTGATGTCACCGAAGAAAGACCATAAAATGCGTTTTTACGACTAGTACATTTTGGTATCTATTACTTTCTTCAAAGATATAAATTGTACCTAAGAAGTTTCTTATTATAAAAAATTTCTTCTTTTTTATAAGATCATTCTTCTGTTCCCCCTCTCCTCTTTTTAAATTCGAACTTGGCATAGAAATTTAAAGAAAGATTTATATAGACGTTAAAGATTAGTCAAAATATGCAAATTACACTTGAGGGGCGGCACATTAGGTCTTTGCACACGGGCGGCCGACACCCTAGGATCGGCCCTGGCACTTGTGAGACATTTTTATGTAGAGCAAGAAAAACTTTTTTGCACTGGAGTTTCGAAAAATGAACTAAGCATGTGAAACTTTAGTAATTGTTACTGTGCCTACGTGGAGATTTTGACACTTAATCTTGAAGTAACATGGGTTTGTACTGAAACTTCAAAAAGTTTTTTTTTTTTTAATTTAAATCTCTTTTACCCAAACCCCATTTGCTAATTGGAATTCATCTGTTTGCTAAGACGCTGTTCCTCATAACAAATGCTTAGCATACTATCCGTGTTTAAAACATAATACGTGTAGCTAAAGCCCAAATGCTACGTCTCACCCTTTTTTTTTCTTTCTTTTTTTTTCATTTATTTCTTACCACTGCAGTTATGAACGTTATTTTTTACAATTGGTTTTAAATACTTTATCAATTACAATTAAGCACTTACATCCCTTTCTATTCCGTCGTATAAAATCTCCAATGCAGCTTTTAAATGTTTACTGACTTTTGAATGCCATTTAATAACGTCTCAAAACAGGCACGATTTTTTTCAACGGTTTTCTTAGGGTTTAATTTGCATACTCTTTTTTTTTTCCGCAAAAGGTCCAACTCGCTTTTAGAAAGATCGCTAAAACGCTTACCGTAACTTAATAAATTCAATTCAAAAAGGAGCAAAACCAACGCGTATAGAAATAAAAACCGTCGAATATTACCTATTTGCAAAAGAATGCTTTTTAAATAAATGCATTTTATTGACGTGAATACTGTTCAGCAAAATATTGCAAGTTTATTCTTTGCAGAACTTTTCGATTTAAATACTACTTGTAATTCTTTGAAGAAAAATATTTTGTGTTAATGTCAATCGTAATTTAGGTTTCTGTTTTTAAGTGCAATAGTGTTAACTCCCCCATTTAAAACTTTTAATATTTTTTATGTAAAAATATCCACTACTTTCTTAATATTCGAGATTTTGTTTCTCTTTACTTAATGTTTGTAACATGTGTGTTTTAATTTTAACTAGTAGTACCCTCACGGCTCGGTCCGCGCTATTAATCTAAAGAAGTGAGTTTTATTGTAGCTGCTATAAACGCAGATATATTCAATTTCAAAGTTCATGAATGTTAAACCAGAGTAGGGCCGCCGAGAGTCAAGGCGGACCACTTGTCAATTAGGTCTCTGGGCCCACTTCCTCCATAAAACTTGTTAAACTACAAGCTGGTACTGCTCTGATTCCTTCGTCGTCCCAAACTAAAACGAAAAGTGATGTGTAGGTCTTTGGCAGAGATCAGAAAAAAAAAAAAAAAAAGCGGGGAGACCAGTCAATTTTCCAAAAATTCTCAGATTTTGAAATTAAATATATCCGCACTTCTTACAGCTACAATAAAAATAAAGACACCTTCTTAAAGGTAATTTTATGCTAGTAAACATTTTTTGATACATAAAACGAGAACTGAAAAATCTCACCGGAATTCAAAACGGCGCCAAGGGTTCCTCCTACGTCCGGCCATGTTTTGACAAACAATACTGTAAGAACATATTTACCTTGTCATAATTATGTAAAAAAATCGTGTTTTGTTCAAAACACAGATGGAGGTAGAAATTTACAGAGGAATATTGTACTTAAAGGACTGTGACACGTTTACTAGTCCCTTCTTTTGACAAACGCTGAGATTCTGCCGAACTTTAACCTCAATATGATTTGCTGCATTGTCGTTTGAAAGCAAGTGGGGTGGACTATTTTTTTTTTGGTAGCTTTGTCCAGTTGATGTTCAAACGATTGTTTTTGAAAATGTCGTTTACAGATTTCGGCGCCAGTTCAACTGTGAATGTTTTAAAGCTTGTAACTGACTGAAAAATGTAACTATCTTAATGAAAAAAGCGTCATTTTATAGGATTTTTTTGCTCTTTGCAAATATGTACTATTTTCTGTGTAGGTTTTCCGAGAATTTCAGTAATCGTTTTCTGCGCAGATTTTTTTTTTTTTTTTTTTGACTCGTTTTCCTTCCATCTACCATAAATCGGTTACGGTTTGTACAAGATAATGTGTGGTTATAAGCTCCACTAGTGCTCTTTCACCCTCTTTTGTTTGGCAGATTAGATCAAACTCACCCTATATATGTGTGCATACAGTCGAATCTCGATAACTCGAAGCTTATAACTCGAATATTTTTTTATCTCGAAGTTTTCATCGGGCCCCAAATCCTTGAGACTGTTGTGGATACTTCTCATAACTCTAACTACCAAAAACTCGAACGTTTTAGCCGGTCCCTTGGGACTTCGAGTGATCGAGAGTTGACTATATATATAATACACATGGTTAACTTATTTAAATCAGCCCTTAAAATAATGCACTGTCCCAATATATATAGGGACAGTACATTACTTTAAGGGCTGATTTGAATATGTTAACCATGTGTATTTAATATTTACTTATCCTTGGAAATACTCAAAACTTATTATAAATACTCTATCTATACATATAATAAAATAAGATGTTTGTGTGTGTGTGTGTGTGTGTGTGTGGCGCGCTTCCCGGGAAAACGGTAAGGGCTAGAAAGATGAAATTTGGTATACAGTTGCAGTTTTTGCCATAGATGTGCACCTCGGACTTCGATTTTTGAAATTTTAATTAGAAAAAAAGTTATTTAATGTTTAATGTGTTTTTTTTTGCACTTTTTAGTACATTTTACCTCACAGACCCCGAACCAAACGTACCACACAAATATTTTTTGTACTATAGTGTAGGAAATTTAATTTCAAATATGATGAAGGAAAAAATTTTGAAAATAGAGCAGTTTTTGTATTTTTTATGAATTTTTGAAAAAACCTTTAATTTGCATTCTTTCCTGGGTTTTATTTTTTTCTAATATCATCCTGCGAGAAGTATCAAAGCCTCATTTCTAAAATTTAAGTTGGTAATAGTAAAAACATTTCGCCCTCGTCAGAAGAAAAAAGTTCTTAAAAATACGAAATTTTTTTTTTTACAATTTTTTTAATGCTGAACACATCACGTCTTTCCACGCATCGGTCGAAAAAAAGCGTTCTTCAATCTTTTATGTCTCTGACGTCACTATTTGGATTTCGATTCGATGTTTAGGATGGAATCTTAATCGCAAACAAATGTTAATCTTTTTTTTTTTTTTACCTATATAGTTTACTAATACATTTTATGACGTGGTGACCGCGTGTTTTCCGGCAGAGCTTGCTTTTTTTCTTTCCTTTTTGTGTTTTATTTAGGGATTGCATTTATTTCTTTTTCCATTCAACCCCCACGCTGCAACGCTTTGCTGCATCTATATTACGTTACATTTCATAGTTATGCACATTTAATTCAATAATAACAGAGACTTTTTTTTCTTTGTCAAACGCTACTTTTTGCACACAACGGGGAATTTTGGGCTTTTTTTTTTTTTTTTTTTTTGCTCTACTTGAATAAAGAAAAGCGATTTTTTGAATGATCTTTGTTTTTATTAGGAAATGGGAGGGGAGGTTAAAATAAATAGAGATGGATAAGAAAATTAAGAGATAGATCGTAAGGGTAGATAGCCGCCGAAGGCGGCAATCTTGGCTTAAAAATGTGAATGGCACAAAAAAAAGAGATGGATTGATTAATACTGCTGTCAAATTTATTTAAACAGCCGCCGAAGGCGGCAAACTTGAAGTAAAAAGGTAAATGACAAGTTAGCCAAACAGCCGCCGTAGGTGGCTGCCTGCATAGAATGGCGAATGGCGTAAGAAGGCGAACCAGCTGGTCGCTGCAGGCGGCTATGATGAAATAAGATATTTGTGTGTGCGTGTGTGGCGCGCTTATTGGGAAAACGTAAGGTCTAGAAATTATTCTATTCAAATTAATAATAGCATAGATATAGATTGATTGATACCGCCTCGAAATTTATTTAAGAAGCCGCCGAAGGCGGCAACCTTAGCGTAAAAAGGCGGACCAGCTGGTCGCCGCAGGCGGCTAGTTTAAAATAAAATTTTCATAGTAATTTATTGATTTAAAATACATGTTTAAATTTCAACAGTATGACATATTAAGTGATATTTTAATAATTGTTTTTAACATAATACAATTAATCAAAAACTGGAAAATAAGCTTAGAAGACAATTATAAATAAGACGAAACATTTTATGAAAATTTCGAATTTGAATTAGTCGAAAATCTAAAGAGCCTACAAAAAAGGTATGAAAAATTATTTAATGTTCCTTTTCCTGATGGGTATGTTTTTAATTCAGAAGAAAATTTGAACCACATTTTAGATGTGTGATTTTAATTCAAATTTTTCCATCTTCTTGAAAGTAATTACCATCGTACTTTTGATGAATTATTACTGCATTAATTTACTTACTATTTCTCTTTCTGATGCAAATAATTCAATTTTGCTAATAGCTGAAACAAAGCGAAATGAAGAAAGAATGTTAGACTTATATCTGGTGCTGAAAAATTGATCATTTAAAGGTTTCCCTAAAATTCCATAACAAGCAGATGGAAAGAGATAATTAAATATTCCATAACCACAAATATTCCTTAAAAACGAAAAGCAAAAGAAATATGGTGATGGTTTAAATTTTGTATGCATAATTCCAACTAAGTGTAAGTAGGAAAGTAGTATTAAATGGAAAGACTTTTTAAGAAAAAAAGATTGATAGTGGATTTCAATTCTCATGTGCAGTTAAAACAAAGTTTAAGGACTTAGTAAATGCTTTTTCAGTGTAATTTTTATTCACATTAAAATTTAGTGCAATATTCATTTGCGCTACTAAAAAAAGGAGTATTTTTTTTCGAGTTCGGTCTTGTTACTTGTATGTTTTGGTATTGTTTAAGCATTATTTTCAGTCTAAAATATATTGTTTGTTTTCTTGAGCAGTCAGGGTTGATTCTTTTTTTCTTCAATCCATTGATATTCTTCAGATGTTCTTATAGTTTACTAATTACACCGCGCGGCAAGAAAAATAAATTTTAAATGATTCTGTCACCATTCTTGCTGATTGTTATGTAAAATGACACCCTGAATCTAAACCGGTTTCCACCATTTTCCTCATCAGCCACCGCTTTTTGGAGCCACCTCCCGCTCCCCCTTTTTTTCTGCTGTTAGCAGTTTCATTGAAATTATTTAATTAGGAGGAGAAAGGAGCTAGCTTAAATTAACCATTAACATTCTTTCGAAGGACTAGTTAGATGAAAGGTTCCAAAACATGAACATTTGTAGCAAGGAGGGAGACTTAGGTGGTATTTTAACCTAATAACCTTTTCAAATAATCAAAATCGATGTTTTTGTTCAAGAGTTTTATCTTCACAATATTTTACTTATTTTTCTGCGTAAAACTAAAATCGTAAAAGCTGCTTGTCTAAAAATATGTTTATGGTGGTAAAAAATCTTGTAACCGTCACACGTGGCATACGAGCTGAATCTTAGATCTTTAAATAAGAAACTTCCTGTATTATTTGTACTTAAAGTTACTTCCATAGATAAAATTAAGAATAAAAATGAAATGAAGTATTTTCGTAATTTCGCATTACTTTAGAATTATACATTGTAATGCCAAAATAACTGGTATACCATCCTTGCGTTGAATCCCTTCGAGCACGCAGAAGTGCTTTAATACGACGTGGCATGGGGTCTACACACTACAAATGTTTGGAGTAATGCTGGAGGTAATTTACACCATGGATTCTGAAACGCAATCCACAAATCCAAAGTAGTGCTAGATGATTTTAAACTTTTTTGATTTAGACGATTTTGTAATAAAAAACGGAGGTATTCGTCCAATCGGTGTACCTCATACATGCATTTAAATTTAAAAACAACTTACTGTCATAAACTTACCTGAATATTCATGCTTTTTAAGTTTGCTTCAAAATACGCAAATCATTTCTTTTTATTTCAACATATCGAGCTTAATTAAAACTTTTCTGCTAATTATTAATTCAGTACTAATTTAAATAATATATCTCGTGATAAATATTTCCTCGATAAGAGAGAAATCAGCTTCAATAATTTTAAGTACCATTGCTTCTATTTATTTTAAAGCGCATTTTATATCCCTCTTAGCTTTGTCGCCTCCTTACATTATTTCCTCTTTTTAATATTAAGAGGAGATTTACTAATAAAATAAATTACTATACTGAAACAAACTGCTTCTTTTCTCCAAAGCTTTGTTTGCTCTCGTTTAAGAGACTGAAAAAAATCCTAAATCCTTATCAAACTTAAACAGTCGCTAATCATTCCGATGCAATAAAATGGCTTTAACTATCATGTTGATGTCACGCAGAGTTAAGCTAGTGCAATAATAGACTTTAGAGGGACTATTTTTTGTCGACTTAGAGCATTAATGTCGGATTAATTAAATAATTAAGAGTGAAAAGTTTCTTGCAATTCCTTTCCATTATGCATTTCCTTTCGGCGCCATTTTCATGGCTTATTTTAATTGCATTCAAATGACGAAGCTGCATCATCCTTTTAATGTGGGTGGTTTTTTTTCTTCTTGTTACTATTATATTCTCTCGTTCTTCTCTAAAATGTTCCGCAATGAAGAGAATGATTTCAATGAAGTTAGGCCTCGTTTAGTGGGATTTTATTTTCTCGTTTCTCGTGCGAATGTTTCGACTTATTTTAGATAGCTTTCACATTTTCTTTGCAAGTGAAGAGCAAGTGGGTTGTTCTTACCTGAGGAAGAAGGGGGGGGGGGGTGGACTAGGTTCACCAAGAGAGCGCCAAACCTGAATCCCAAAGGGTTTATATAAAAAAAAAAAAAAAAAACCGAGACTGCCTAAGCTCGAAGGTGGGGAAAGAAAACCAAAGGCGCACAGGCGGGAAGGCGCACCGACCCGCGGGCCGTTAGGTCAGCAGGCCAGGGCCGTAGTATTTGAAGCGAAACGACGGCAGATTGCAGAGCGCCAGCACTGTTACAAGAAATTCAAATGATCAAAGTTGTGGAATGTCAATGCTTATAGCAAGTCCTTATAAAATGGTATCTTAACTGGTTTTTACATGATGTGTTCAAAACAGCATGATTGATTAGAGTGCATTCAGTTAGGGATGTGTCGTTCGTGAACAGACGGGTCAGAAAAATCTTCTACAAAATGAACGACCGTTCTTTTGAACGGTGAACAGTTTGGAAGATTCTATTGACGCACTTAAGGTTCAAATCAAGGGTTTTTTTTTTTTTTTTTAGTTACTTTACAAATCATCTTCAAATTTTTAACTCTCCATCAATGGCAAATTTCTTTTTTCTCACTACAATATAATGTTCGAACCATTTTCAATTTCTGCTATATTCATTATTTTTCTTTAACCGCTGTACTTTTTTTGCATTTTTGCAATGTGTTCATTAGTAATATTTTGTTTAACTTGTTTAGGCTACTAATAAAATGCTTGGACTTTCACTTCTTATCCTACGCACCAAATAAATTCCTTCTCACGCTTTCTATCGCTAATACGGTTTTTAAAAATTCCTTTTATTTCTTTTCTGGCGATCCTTTTGTCTACTATCTGTAACAAAAGGATCTCCAGAAAAGCTACCATCTTTATCAATTTGGCATTCATTTTAATTAGCTTGGTTACGGTCTTAATGCAATACTCGCGCGTTTTTTTTGGGGGGGGGCGGGGGGGGGGGGGTGTTATCCCATATGTACTATGGGATAATTTTGAAGCTCCTTAATATTCAAGCGAGTCTCGTTTTTGAAATTGAATTATTCGGTACCTCGGCTGAGTTAGTAATATTTTGGTTGTTTTTTTTTCCCATTATATATGATTTATTGGCATATTAACATCTGAACCAAAATAAAGTATTTTTCGATTAATTTTTTATTAGCATATTATCTTATTTTTAGGTAATTTTAGCTGTTTTTCCTTAAAAGAACATTACTGATCTGATGAAACATGTCGAATATACTTGAGTATGTCTTGCAGACAGATCACTTGCAACATTTTTATGTAAACGAAGTCGCTCAAATGAACGAGTCAAAGAATGAACGATTCTCTGATGAACGGAACATTAACATGAACGACATTGATCATCTCTACATTCAGTACATCCAAATTATATGTAAAAACAGTTAATATAAACACTTAATGTAGCAAATAATGGTAAATGTCTCGCTGCATCTAGCTTATTACATTTCTGTGCCGGCCCCCTCCCCCAAAAAAAGACTTGCGATGTGCTAGGAATTACAGAAACAGAACATTGCCTATAATGTTAGCTCACGATATTATTTCAAACATGTTGAGCCGACTATCATAAACATATCATAACTGGAAGATTTATTATGATGGTGGGATAAGTCAAAAATTTTAAATTGAGTAAAGCATATATTTGGGTTTCTCTTTCTCTTTTTGGTATCTCGATTAAGCACAACAAATGCGCAAAAATATATTTAAGTTACTATCCACTGGAAGCACAAGAAAATTGTCTCCTAAACAAAACTGCTGTCAAGGTTAGAATGCAAGTAGGATAAAGAAGTTTCCAGGCCGCTAATTGGAAAAAAAAGATTGTTCGCTAGGAGCATTGCTCGTTCCATAACACAGCGGTGCGAAAGTAAAGGGCAGTAGCTACGATTTGTTTTTAATATTGATTTATTTTTTTCCCTTCATTTTTGTCATCTGTTGTACGTTAGCTTTATTATGCAAGCTTAATTATTTAGTTTCCGCTAAAAATAGCACGAAACCTATAATTCCAACATTTTTCTGTTGTTACTATTGAATCCAAAACGCGTTCCTTTAAATATTTCGAAAACTCATTTATGTAGATACTGCCGTTTACCCGCCAACGGCAGTACAGTCCTTACATGAATTGAACTTTCTTTCAGTAAAATCGATGTAAATTTCAAAAGACTGGTGTAAATTATTTGATAATTACTTTAAAATAAGTTGCAAGTAACTTTTCAGTAGATGCAAGATGAAGAATAACTTATGTTTAAATACAAATACTTCATCTGAAAGTAAAATTTACTCAGTCCTGTTTTTTTTTTCTGCAGGTATTTTTATCTAACCTTCAATAGCTCGAAAGCGTGTTGGCATCACTTATCGCTCACTCCTTTCAAAAGCGTCACATCTCAAAAAATAGCAATTTTGAGCTATGCCTTTTTTTTTTTTTTTTGAACTGCTATGAATGAGTAGCATATCTCTGCAAGACCTGCATTTCTATAACTTAATATTTCGCTAGCGAAAGTGTGGTATTTGCATTTTCAAGTATCTTTGGAATGTTCTTTTCAAAAATGTCACATCTTGGGTGGTGCTTTGCTTGATCCATTTAGGCATGAAACGTCTGTGTCGTTTCGTGAAAGATGGTATATTTTTTATTCCAAAAATAGTTTTGCACACAAAAAAGAGCATTTTTCACTCTGATTTTTTAATCAAGAACGAATTATATGCATTTATGTGAGTCTTGCTATTATTGTAAGGATAACAATGAGTAACAATAATGACATATTTTGAGATATTTCAAATAGTATCTTTAAAATCTAGTGCAAGAACGTCAGAAATACAACGCAAACTTTTAAAACTTACACTTTTCTAACTTCTCCACAAAACAGAGAAGAAATCCCAGATTTTCTAGAAAAAAGACCTTATGCGTAAGAAAAAGTTCAATCAGTGACTTGAAATATAGTTTTACTACATGATAGCTTACTTTTCATTTTTTAAATCGTTCTCCTGAAAAATCAAGTTTTTTGAGATTTGACGTAGTTGAAACGCGTGAGCGTTATGACACTGTTATTTTAACGAGAAGGCACTTCGCCACGCCTCCTCGAATGCAGAGTTCCATTTTACGCGGGGGTGATCGGTAAGCAATCCACGCGCTTCTAAAGGAGACAAAATCAGACATCCTTAACTTGGGCGTGCCCTTTAATATGCAAAAAAGTCTTAGTGTCCTTTACATCACTTGCTTGACTTGTCTGATCTCATTTTAGTTATTCTTACATTTTAAAAACTTCTGCTTTTACAACAAAATTCTATGATCCAAATATACCTTCTGCAGAAAACAGCGAAACAGAATCATCGGATACCACGTGACGAGGGAGGAGTCAAGTGCCTTCTCCTGAAAAACGGACAATACATCATGTCATATTTCTATACCTTATAAAGTAGGACTCGAATTTTAATGCGCACATACTCCATTTCAGCTCAAATCATTGTCCTGTCTATGTATTTTATAAAGGAATATAATGCAAGTTAAAATATTCTGTAACTTTTCCAAGGAATAGTTCAAATAATGTAATCTTTTTTATTATAACGTTTTAAAATAATCACCAAAATGCTAACAGCGTTCATTAATATTGCAGCATTACACTTGATTGAAACTTTGTATCAAGCACAAGTGTCAAAATTGACTAATGATTCGCGAAAAACAATTAGAAAAATGCAGGTCCAACTAAAAAACCATTAAGAATATCGATTACGAAACTAATGATAGAGTTCGCAAACTAATGATACTTATGAAGTTCAACTTAACCGACTGGTATATTAACACTTCAGCATATCATCCATCGTTGCCTGTCTGTGAGGGTGGTGCGTTAATGTAAATCGTTTTTGATGTACTATTTAGTAATTGTCGAAAGAAAGCAGAGGTAGTTCGAGACTACCATCTTTAACACTCGATTTTTCACAGCTAATGGAAATCGATTTATTTTTAAACAGTTTTTTTTAAGACTTTCTTCCAAAAACTGAATAATTAATGTTTAAAAAAATGCTTTGAACAGGGTGTTTCGAAAAGAATGACCCGATTTCGAAAAATCGCAACTATTGAGGTTTTAATCCGTTCCATTGAATAAGGTATCGTTGGAAAGGGGAAAATCTCGAGTTTCCAAGTATATTAGCCGTACTGAAGACATATATAACAGCAGCAGTGGAAGCAGTCGACAGACTTGCATAAGTTACGGACGAATTTGATAGCTGTGTAGACACATGCCGTGCATCCAAAGGTGGCCCTATTGCCTCTGGATTGATGTCGGGGCCCTGAACGGTAATATATAGTTATGGAAAAGTGTTTGAGGGATTTTGACAACAGTCTAAAATAATAGTGTATGTTTATCGAAAAGTTGTATTCATAAAAACTTTCAAAACGCTACATTTTGACACACGCAAGTAGTCTTGCAACAGATTCCTTGCGTAAGTCAAGACTCCACTCTACTACGTATACTATCTGCGCACACGAAAATTTACGAACGCTCAAGAGATTCTACTCACAATTTAAAAGGAGTCATAAAACAGCTAACAATCTACAGCTAACAACTAGCTAACAATCTAATATTGATTTGCTACAAACAATTTAATCTCTCGGAAAAAGTGCCTCCGACAGAAAGAGCGGATACCTCTAAACCATTATGCGCAAGAGACAGTAAATTACTCTCTGCTTGTTCTTTATTTCATACATCTCGCTCTCTCTAAAACACGATCCTTTCGAATTTTTTGAGGGGGGCGGAGAGAGAGATTTGGGTTGAAATTTTTTCCAACTTAAGTAAAATGTTTCACCCCGGCAAGAAAAGTAACACAACTCAAAATGGGAGGGGGGGAACGTACAGCTAGTGATTCAAAATCTAAATTTAATTATTTTTCTGGCCACAAACTCGGACAAAGCTTACGCAACAGGTGCGTGGTGGTGTAAAAACGATATAATCAATAGTGATACATCATTAAATTTTCATAATTTAGAAGAAATATTTTCGAACTTTTTGACTTCTTGTTTTGAGTTGAGACACTTTCCCTGCCAGGGAGCGATATTATTGTGTCATGCCGAACTGCCTGACTTTCTACTATCTGTTACACATTATCCCATGACGTCACGATCTGTACAAAATAGCTAGAAACGAAACAATATAGGTGAGGTTAGAGTTACACAGGTGTTACAATACTTTGGAAGCGTGTGTGGAAGATTTCCATCCCATAGCATCATCAATAGCTTAGATCATTTAGATATACTGGTTTAGGATTCAGATCGCTTCGTTTGCCAACCAAATTTCATCTGATTTTGCTGCTTTCAATAACTAGATTCTCTTAGATCAGCGGTTCCCAACCTTTTTAGTTCTGCGGCCCCCCAAGTTTGAAGAAAATACCATTGAGGCCCAATAACTACTATATATTACTTGCACAGTCTAAATTTACTTTTTCGGGGAGGGGGCATTTGCTCATAACTGTCCTTAAGTGTAAATAATATACCGTATTTGGACTGAAAGTGTGTTAAAAACGAGTTCTGGAGATGTCATTTTCCTCCTCTCCTTATGTTACACCACTGATATAAATAACTACTATACAAGAACAATTTTTAAAATAATTTTTAAGGAAGAAAGTAACTTTTTATTGCATTCATTTAGCTGGTACAGCTCTAAGGAAAATCAAAAACAAGTCATCAAAGTTAAAGCTCCATGGGATTTTTGATGCTGTTACGAAGGACTTGATATCTGCATTGAAACTAGATAGTCTTAAATAGCTCGCTACATTCAATGCATTTCTACATTATTTTTTGAAAACTGCAATAAAAAGTCTCATTCAAATAGTAGGTTGTCGAAAAGCAGCTCTAGTCTCTCAATTACACTGATTTGTAATGCCAGTTCAGCAAAGGAGGAGCACTTTAAACTTGAAGCTAATGCTAGTTCGTTTGGCTATTTTCTTTAAAGGAGTTTCTGATTCATTAGATTTCATCTTCAATGATAGGAGAAGTTCCTAAGAAACATGAAAATTCTTCAGTTCCTTATTGTCGATAAGCCAGGTGGAGTTTTTGAGTGACGGTACATCTAATAAGCGAATTTTTGCAAAAAACGGAAATTAAGGCCCCAACAGTCCTGGTTCATATTCTTGACCAGTGTCCACGGCCCAGTAACATATTGTTCGCGGCCCACTTGTAGGCCGCGGCCCATGGGTTGGGAACCGCTGTCTTAGATCCCTAAATTATATTTTATTTTGCAGAAGAGGAGCGAGAGGAGGAACATTTTAACATTTAAAAGAATAGTACTGTTGTAACATAAAAAAACGTACTGTCTTAACATTAAAAAAAAAAAAAAAAAACTCACAAAATTCATAATTTTATATCATTTTGTTCAGAGCAACCAAGAGCCAAGGAGGGCTTCTTTTCACTTCAGTGCTCAGTCCCATCCCCCCTTCTCCATAAAACTTATCAACTCATACTTCTCCTATTCCGAGATGGGCCCCGGGCTTCAAACTAGGTTGGCATGGCCTCTCGTTGGCTCTGGTCCTGCCTTATTGACTAATGAGTAGATAAACGACACATTTCAGTAACTAGTTTTCATGTTTCAAACAAGATGATGCTTGATAAGGTGTTTTTATTTGACTGTAATATCACCCTCGAGGGCCCCTGCTCCTGTCAGTTTGAGTGCAACATAATGACTATTTCCGTCATCCTAACGGATCACAAAGTTTTTGGTAATCATGTATGTATTAAAAAATGCTTGTTTTTTATAGTTTGTGTTTTTTATGATTGAAAATAACGGGAAGCATCACCAGCGCTCAGCGCCTGCAAATCACGAAATAATGTTGTCGCATATATTTTTCTGAAAAACAAGTTGTTTAGGTAAATTTGCTGTTGATTTCAAATAAGAGAAGACAAATCACGCTTAAAAATAACAGGATTATTAAGAATGTTATATCCATACTTAAGTATACATAAAAAGTAGTGAAGCTTCGATAAATCATCAATTCAACTTTAAATTGATCATTGCTGTTACTAAATCGCACAGAATGGATAAAAAAATATACATTCGCTGCTAAAACAATCATTTCAGCTACAAAAAACGCAATATATAAATATTTTTCATATACTTCCATGTAAACGAATAATAAGACGCAACTACTTCTCGTTGGAAATATTCCTCTGCAAAATGTCGCTTTAAGTAGCAGAGGAAATTGAAAACATCTCATCTTGAACTAAAGAATTCACTAGACAAATAAGATAGCGATACATTACAATAATATCATATTTCCTCATATCTTACACAAAAGAATTCAGATAGGAATATTCCAATAGGTAAAATGCTAGTGAGCGTCTATTTACCCGGACTTGCTACAGAACTAAATGCGGGAGTTAAATCTTAAAATATATTATCAAATATATAAGATTATCGGATCGATAAGGTACAAAAGATGTTGATCTCAGGAGCTTAGATCTTTAAGGTATCATATGTATAGACATTTGAGTAAACATACTGCGGTTTTTCAATTCCTTTCTTATTTATGAGAATCGCAAATACTTTAAAGTGTTTATTTCTTTTTATTGAAGTAGACATCATATTACTTTCTGCCCACTTTTCCACTTTTCTCTTAGTCATTTCTGTTGTAAGATATTCTCTGTGTGGGGGAGGGGGTGTAGTTTAATATACTTGTCGCTGCTTTCATTCCATGTGAGAAAAATCAACAAAGAAATGCTATCGAATTTTTAGAACTGAATTTTTGATCCGAACTTTCTTGAAAACTATTTCTAGATAGTTTTGATTTGAAAAATAGAAATCGACTACTTTGGTACAGGCAGCGTTGAAATTTGAGTTGAATTTGAAATTCTTTCGAAAGAAAATAATATTCTGTTCATAAAACTAACAAACTTATTTTTCTTTAACTGAATATTTATCCACAGTTGCCAGCGAAAGCTCCAGAACAAGATGAATAATTACTAGCAAGAGGCAAAACAACTGTTAATGGTCAATATGATGACCTCTCAGTATGACTTGTGAACAAAATGCGCGACAGCGCGATAGAAACGAAAGAAATTGACCTGTCCTTATTTGTGTGACGGTAAAGGAATTCCTTCCTCATAGAGAATTTTCCATTTCATAATGACTAAAATGAAAGCCGATGATCTATTTTACTTTCTGCTTCAATTTTTCGTGTAATCTCTAATGTATAAATTATTTTTAAAAAAATAATTTCATGCGTCAAAAGTTAAATAAATTAGCAATTATCAAGTCAAACTAAATACGACAGTTCAGCTCAGGGGCGTACATAGCCCCCCGCGGCAGGGGGGGCGCAAAAGTATGAAATCAATACCAAGTCATTTTCACTCTGAGGACGGCGCACACTCTGAAAAATAACACTATGTCAAAATTAGCAAAAAAGAATTCTTAAGGAAAGCGCACTGAAGTCTATGTACGCTACTGGTTCAGCTGTAGAGTCATTCAAGGTAACTTTGGGACATAATTTCTCGATTTCAAACTGCCCCACCTATATTTTAATAATTGTACTGCCTTTGTTGGCATGAAACAGAAGAAAAGCTTCTGAAATATTGTATGGTTGCACAAAATTACGAAACACATTAATCATTAAATCTATTTAAAATTATTAGCCTCTTTTCACAGTCATCCTGTCATTTTGGGTAACTTTGCGCCAAGTCAGGATCATGCGCATAGTGAATGCATCTGATGTACTAAAAAATGTGAAGTGACACAGAGTAAAACGACATGGCTCAAAGTTCCCTGAATAACTGTACTGAATAACCAAATCGAAAAAATGAATGCTTTGGGTCTTTGTCAATCGTTTTGTTGTTTTGTTTTAAGACTACGATTTTTCTCATAAACTATTTACGCAAACAATTCAATAAGAAATCCTTCACCAACAATCTCACAGCGCAGAAAAAGGAAACATAATGATCTCCATTCATAGTTCCCCCTAAATGTGTTCCCGACATGACAGTGGTTCGTCTTTTTCCCTTCGTGGTAGGTGATCTGATGGATTTATTGACTGGTGTACCCCATGCTGCTAATGCAGATATATCCAACACTTTATAACAGTCATTTCCTTGCTGAAGCCTGGGAATAAATCTGCCAGTAACCCTCATATCAACTATCAGGTTAAGGTCGTATAAATGTTTAGGACTATAAACTAGTCACAGCCTACCTACTTCCGTAGAAGAGCAACAGTAATGTATTGTTTCTTATCCGAAGTCCAGGAAAATTATTAAATGGACATAAAATACAACTTTGCTTTGTTAGTTGTTTCTTTATCCAACATATGGACTGTTTCATAAGCAGTGCTTTACCTACATTTTTTCCGAGAAGGAGCAAATCAGAAACTGCCCACCCTTACACCTCCCCCCCCCCCAAGTTTTTCTTTTCGAGTTTTGAAGAAAAAACAGAAATGGGGTTAATTTTAAGCCTTCCAGAAGTTGCCGCGTGGGACAGTGCTCCCCCTCTTCATATGTTAAAGTTCGTGTTAACTTCAAAAATTCGTAATAAAAGAGATAACGCTTGAAAAAAAAGTGTGATTCTCGCAACTATGATCAACAGGACACTGAGTTCTATTTCTAATTTTATTTTTCGGAGAAAAAAAATTACAGAAGTAACCCTCATACTTCATACTGAGGCGAATATGTAAATCATGCAAACACAAACATTTTTTTTAAAATTTAACTACCATCGCTCATCGTTCGAGTTACTAATGACCGTCTGCTGTTTACATCGAAAGATGATTTTTTTAATGTATACGTAAATGTGGAAGATAAACCTTTGAAGCGAACCCGAGTATATCAAAATTTAGGACTTAAGATGGATGTTTGCATGATTTTATATCAAAAGCCACATTGAAGGGCTTTTTCTTTAATTTAAATACACCTTCATAGTTTCTAACCAAAGATGGGGAGAATAAAAGTTTCGCAATTAGACGTACATCACAGAAGAAAAAGTACAACAAAGTTCATACAAAAACGACGAACACAACTTGTTGAATATAGAAGCAAATATTCAATCTAGAAAAATGCACGGTATTGACCTAAAAGGTAACATATTGCAATTTAGTTAATTTTAAGTGTATTTTTTAAATCCAAATTTATTTAATTTTGGATTGTATGACAAGATAAATAAATTAAAGTTTATCTCCAGGGAAGGTAGGAAAATTCATTTTTTTAAAAGAAATTCGCAAGTTTTCAGCTGTATTAGCGACTTTCAAAATGCATTCAAAATCTAGGGGGAGGGGGCAGATAGAAGGGGAAGGTCATTCGGGTCAAACCCCCTCCCCCCCCTAAACTGTCGACAATAGCATTCGTCCATATTTAGTTCAAACACTTTGCGAATAAAATGTAAACGATTTTAGCTGTCTTTTTAATTTATCACTTATTTTTGAAAGTAAATAATTCAAAAATTCCTTTTTTCATTGTAGAGGGCGATTTAAATGTATCATTAACGCAGTTTTAATTATGTTAATAATACTGTGCAATTATATGTCTCGTCCACTGAGAGCGAAGGCCAAAAATGCGTTGGCCGTGTGCCGGCGACTCAGGGGATACACCGAACACTGCTTTTAAAGAAAAATATGTCCTCCGAAATAATTGCGTTTTAAGAAGATGCAAAAACTGTCTTTGCATAAACTGAAAAACAAGTCCGAGGTTTATCTTACACTGAGGCACAGTCGATTCAATTTGATAGTGAAGTTAAAAAGAATTGACATTATAACAACAACAGAATTGCCTCCCACGACAGGCGCCTGCGAAACTATGTCGGGTCTTGATAATTTATCAAGTGGTCTGAAGATGAGACCCCAGAGGTCGCTGCCTATCCGTGCAGCTGCCCGTTAAGCACACAACAGTCCGTCCGTATAGTTGCAGCTGCCGTAAAAAACAGAAACGCACCTGTTGAGCCGCGGGCATTTTATCACCTTTCACCGCTCGGGAGGCAACACATCAGCTGCCATTTAGGGTCACACTATCACTCGACATTGGGTTTCTGTGTTTTGAAGAAGATTTTAACCAATGACAGTTCAATAAATTTGAATATTATTAGCATTAAAAAAAATTATATATATATATATATATATATATATATATATATATATACACTTTTTATCATTCGCGGAATGTAATGTTCCCTGTTAGCTGAAAATATTTTAGACATCACATCATGGGCATTCAAAATTTCGTTTAAGCTTTTCTTATGTACATAACTAGGACTTCCGGGTTTTCTTTTAATCGAATGCAATTGACGGGCAGCTGTCCCAGAGAAGTCCTCCATAATTTCACCCCTCCCCCGATTTAGGACACAACCACAGCAGTGAGCAGTGACACTGCGAGGAGGCGTTTTGGGGCCACCCCGTCCATGCTTTTAGTTTTAAGCAAATCCTGATGATACGGAAGTGCTGTTTCGATTCCCCACCTGGAGGTAAATCTTAGCTTCGTTAATAAACCATACTTTTTTTATGGTGCCATAAAAATTGAGGGATGCAAACTAAAGCTCCAAACAAAAAAATCTGCGAACAGAAATTTCGCGTCCAAAAGGTACGACGAACAGAACATACGAGGTGCAGAAAGACCGGCGAATATTAGGTCCAGCGGACATAAGGTCTGACGAAGAAAATATTCACGGACCATAAGGTCTTAGTTTTTGGACAGTTGGGACATAAGGTTCAGTTTTCAGAGCAGGCTGGACATAAGGTCCAAATTTTGAAGTTTATCCTTTGGCTCAAAATACGAGTCATTTTGTTAAATATTTGTGTAATGCGTGGAGCAATGATAAAAACTATGCATAATCAATTTATGATCAACATTCCTAACACACATGTTCAAGGAAGCGTGATTTATAAACATGGTGATCTTTAAATTAAAATAATAGTTAATTTTTTAAAAGTTTTTAGGGTCTTTTTATATGCATTTCTACTGACATATCTCAGCGATACGTCCAATTTCTAAGACGAAAAAAAAATTAAAATAAAAAATCGCTTAATGATTGTTTTTAAAAATCTTTAAAACTTATTTTTCGCAATTAAGTGTCCCTATTCAATATTTTCCACCAAGTTCATACAATTAAACAAGGAATCGAAAATATCTGGAGTCTTTGTGGGCTGTTTTGTGCAACAACTGATGCGTCTGTTAAAATTTAACAGATCCTGTATTAAATAAATTTATATTTTAAATCCCTTTTCTAGAAAATCTTGAAATTCCAGAAAAAGAAGAAAAAATACAATGCCCTTTCCCCCATCCCAGCTTTAAATTCAGTACTGTCAATGAGAACCAGAACCGAAATGGGAAATTTCTCCTGGGGGCGTGGGGGACGAAAAGTCCTTTCATTTATATACGAGTACTTTTTGATCGGCACAGTACACTGTTATAACCAGGGGTTCCAGACGAGTGAAAATATTCCCTCTAAGGTGAAAGCATAGTGCCTGAAGGTGCAATGCAGGCCAGAAAATAGAGCAGAGGAGCCGAAACAGCATGAAATCGCAAAAAGACTCATTGCGCATGCGCTTTTGCCTTAGACATACATTCAACCACCTCAATATGGCGGACAAATGATGATTGCGTTTGTATGTCTTTCACATTGAATGAAGTACACTATTGGATTAAGACACAACTTTTCTAGAATTAATTATCCAAAATTACAAGTAAGTACAGCTTTTGATCACTTTGTAGCTTTTAGGGCTTTCAAATATAGTTAAGTGATTAAAAGTGCATTTATTGCTTTTCAGTTACCGTTACTATCGTGAAATTTCCATCATTCAAAACGCTACTAAAAATATCTGTCATTATTTTCTTGAGTACTCGATAAGCAGCTTTTATTAATCCCCCCCCCCAAAAAAAAAAACAAAAAAACATCTGCTATAGGTGCCAAACGCAACCTGTAGTTTTAACAGTGCACACATACAGAAATGAAGCTAGTTTCAAGATAATTCAACACAGTAATATGAACATTATCCTTGTTTTAAAGCCGTCGAATTCACGTTGAAAACTATTGTGGGCGTATAATGGAAAAGTTAAACAGATTTCAATTAATACATACTTGAGCAGTTTATCGTTGGTCATTAAAGACAGGAACTAAATCTAATGTGTTAGCACTTTAAAACTATTCAAGAATAATACTTAATAAAAACGGAAAAAAATAAATTGTAAGACAGCTAAAGCTCAGGTTACGGCACTCTCTCATATCTCGACGTCCGATTCGATCGCCCTGTTCTCCCCCCCCCCCCTCTTCGGACGGCCGTAGTTGAAGGTAAAGAGGTTTTTTTTTCTTCTGATTTTAAGCTTTTAATTTGACTGACGCATAAATGTTTCCTAGAAACCTAAAATTTTCAATTTTTATCGAACTCGGGTCGTTCAGTAGATGAATATAAATATCATTTTTTTCCTTTGTATACTAAGATTTTTTTCCCCCCAACAACCCAATTACTTTTCTTCCTATCACTGTTTAGAATTTTAAAGTACTCTGAGCGAGAATATATTGCTATTACAATTGATAGAAAATCGCTTACTCCGCGAAAATGTCCGTCGCTCTTCAAATTCGACTGAAGAAAATAGATTAAATTTTACGAAAGATGATTCAAGAAGTCTCTAGATATGTGGATAAAAGATAAGAAAGTATATCCACGTAAAGCTTAGAACTGCATTTTCATGTCGGAGGCTTTATGGATTTGGTGATAGGCTAATACAGCTGTTGCGCTATTTTTGCAGCAGAAAAATTTGCACTATCCAACTTCGATGGATTGAGCGTGCTGTCGACATTTTATCTCATGCGTCTTCTACGTATCAAATACAAATTAAGAATAAGATATTCATAATATTACTGAAAGGCGCTATTTTTTGAAGCTGCACGAGTAGTTACTCCGAGTAGATGTGAGCCATAATTTCTCAATTTTAAACTGCATTGCTTCTCTCCTAATTTGATAGTTTTATTATATTTGTTGGCATAAAGCGGAAGAAACGCTCCCAAACCAGTGGCGCACACAGGAATTTTGCAAGGGGAGGGTCCAAGATCAAAAGAATCATTCTCATTTCATACCCCAATACGCCGTGAAATATATTGACTTATTTTATCGATTCACGAGAACGAAAAATAGTAAAAAATAAACTATTAAATAAATACTCAGTATTTTATTTAATGAAATATACTTAAATAAATAACCGTAGAGCAAAATAATTCACCCTTATACTGTCATTGTCTGTAATTACAAAACTAAAAACATGGTTGTTACAGTGTAATTATTTATAATCACCATTCTGCTTCGTATAGGCAATTCGCTATATTAAAAGTGCGCAATATCTTTAAAAATCTTTTAACATGAATACTCGTATCTTATTTTTTTCACTTATTAGAACTGAAATTATTTTTACCTTTGTTTAAAATTATTCTACGTACAAAATACATGGAATCATAATCAATCGGGAAAGAAAGCAATACCTATAGAAGGGGACCGGACCCCCTGTGTGCGCCACTGTACGAAACCACTGTGTAGCTATACAAATAATAATTATTAAAGCCATTTAAAATGAGCCACTAGCCTGATTCAAAGATACCCATTTAGGGTTACCTTGAGATCTGTTAGAAATGGGATGCAAAATAAGTTATTTTAATAAAAGTACTGCAACTTTTATGCAGTAAAATAACATTTCTAAATGTTTGATATTAACTTAAAATTCAGTTCTTAGTGTTAAAATGATATATTTGTAATATTGCATTGCATATTGCAACGTAGGAAAAGCATATGCAATAACTTCAAAAATAGCTTTCAAACAGTAACTTTAGAGTTATTGAATGATCCAAAGAGCCGTGTCCAATATTTACAACATTTTTGTTTTCTTTTTTTTTTTTTTTTTTTTTTTTGCAAAATGTAGAGAAGAAAACTTCTCATAATCAGGTCTCCTAACTTAAATTTTTTGGAGAGCAGAAATCTTCAATTTGCCAAATGGAACTCCGAGTTTTGTCGAATGAGGATACTTTTGCTGAATGGAAATTTAAAGTTCGCCGAACGATGTTAATTTTGCGGAATATGACTCCAATATTTACCGAATAGTGATTTGTTTGAAGAATCGTCGGACAAAATTTGCCGAATAATTAAATACTTGGGAAGTCACAGTGACCTACCATCGGGGCGCCCCTCTTCATAACCTTATCAGATGAGTTTGCAGCACTAAACCATCTAGTGTTTTTTTTTTTTCTTTCTTTCTTTTTTTTTTCTTTTTTTCAAGTCAGACACATTAAAAAATTTGAAGTGGCACACAATAACTGGAATTGCTCAAAGTTGCCATGAATGGCTGTAATACAAATAAAATATACTAAAAAATGCAATATTTCAACGACTTTAAACGAGCAATGAGCAAAATAGGATCTTTTTTCTTCCTTGCAACACACGCGTGATGAAAAGTGTGTACAAAAATGGCGCTCACATAGCCTTCTCGAGAAATCGCTAAATTTAAGAGGGCCTAAATTATTGGAAATCCTAATCACAGAGTCACACGCTTTCTCTCATAGAATAGAAAATGATGGTATTAGAGTCGAAAATACTAAATGTTTGTTTTATCTGAAAGCCCGTTGTTTATAAACGTTCTTATTAATATTCATTGACTCAAATCTTTATCTCAAAGATTTGTCAGGGGTGTGATCATCCGCTGCTTCAAACAGACCTTCCCCGCGAAAAAACACACGGCGAAACGATAATTTAAGATCCTTACTACCGTGCTTTTGACGTGCAGTTACAATAGAGCTTACGCATATCCACAAGAGTACATAATAAAAATCATACAAGGAAAAGTAAATAACGCGTTATCGCAATTTATAGCGCGGCGTTACCAAACCGCGAAACGAATTCAGAAGATGTCGTAAAATTATGCGAATGAAAAACAGATAACAAGCTGCAAGTTATATTATACTACTCTTACTGCATAAGCCGGTTGGTTTTTAAGATTAAGGAAGGGAGACTCAACATGAAGGTACTGGCAATTTATAAATGCAGCCGTAAAAACTGATAAATAAGAGATATAAATCCAGATGGATCGGCGGCTGTTCCAAAAGAAGGTCTAGACCTTCTAGCATAAGGAATTTTCGGCTTAAGTAAAGATTGCTTCCTATTAGCGATTTCCTGAAAAATAACGAGTTTTCGTCCTTGTAAAAATTAGGACGGCTGAAGAGCGTTAGAGAATATAAATCATAATCGTTAATAAATATTTAGTGGGGTAAAAAAGTCATTTAGAACGACTTTGATCTACAATTTGTATTAAACTAAACCTCAGATACAATATATCAGACAGTCCGGTTATCGTATCCTGTGACTGCAATTTCGTTCTTATTAGAACTCTTTATTATGGAATAGTGAATAACTGAGCTGGAGGATGATGTTACCTCATTGAAGCAGAGAGCGCCAACAAACTGATAGAAAAAGTCAATTTATCCGCACCATCATGCTGCGGACACTCGCTGATAAGCTTATTTATTCACTATTCCAGTCTGAAAAGTTGTAATAAGAACGAAACTGCAGTCTCTGGATGTGATAACCAGGCTGTCTAGTATATTGCATGTAGTTCTGCCTTAGCCCTGGTGTAGGGGTGGAAACTTACTGCTAAACCTTCCATGTTTTTGAAGCTATGCTTCTTATGGACCATGTGCGGCCGAATTGAACACAAAATAAACGCCATAAAAATGTTCCACCAGCTACCTTCGGCTCGCATGCGTAGAGCTTTGTTTTATAAAATCGTTTAGCAATTCCTCTGTAGCGAAGCCTCGGTGGCGCAATCGGCTAGCTCGTTCGACTGATAACTGAAAGTTTGGTAGTTTAAGCCCACCCGAGAGAGTGATGTATTTTTTTAACATTAAAAAAATAGCAGTCGTGAGTTTAGACGACAGAAGCTATTATAAGCTTAATAGCTATTATAACAGTAGCTACTATAAGCTGAAGAAACTTATTGGTTAGCATAGGCTTATAATGGTGAATGTAAATTAGAACAACAAATCGGATCAAGTTTCATTTCAAACAGTAAAATTTATCAATTCAACATTAGGAACTTCAACATTTCAAACTAATATTATTCAATAGAAGCATAGTTTATGGCGACCAGTAACGCGACTGCCATTTTTTAATTAGTTTTATTTTACTAGTAGGCATAAAATGGAAGAAATGTCTTAAATATTGTAACCCACAATTAAGAAATAATGTTGCTGAAATCATTCTGAAATGAATTATTTGCCTGGTAGGCCCTGCCATTTAGTAAAACATAAAGCAGTTTCAGATATGAAATGCAAAATAATTTATTTTAATGCAATTAGTGCAGCTTTTAACCAGAAAATTTAATAAATGTCCTTATTTTTACTTGACAGCATCTCAAAAATTTTGTCATTAACAATACTGCACAGCATATTACAATGCAAGAAGATTGATTTCAACGACTCCAAAATAGCTTCCAAACAGTAATTGAGCCATTCCGCTGTCACAAGCAGGACAAAAAGACGCTTAAATGTCGATAACATTTTGTCAAGCAAATTGTTTCATCTTTACATTTGATACAAAAGATAGTCCTGACACAGTTATATTTTTATTAAACAATTTCGTTATTTAAAATTTAAATGATTTGCATGCGTCAAGGGTGGGACATCCAAAGTCAACCTATTGTAACTACTTGTGACTTATTTAATATGTTTGCTGTATAAGGATATTGTAAAAATAAAGTGTAGATTTTGAGAGCAAAGGTTTTAATGTAAATGAAACATATCTCATTTGCTGAGAAACAATAGTTTAAACCATTGGAAAAAATATGTATATTGGACCTTTCCACGAAAAAGTAGTCACTTGGTCTCGCACGTGACAGTTCATGCAATTAGCTGCTTACAATCTTGCCAATTTTTTCATCTAAAATAAAGAGCAAAAAACCTATTTCCTAACCTTGCCAGGAGCCAGAGCTGCCAACTGCTACGAAAAAATCTTAGTTTCTAGGAATTACAGCTTTAAACTACAACGCTGCTCAGGCGGGTCTAAAAACTACGATTTTCTGTTAAAAAAACAGCATGAAAACTGAATCGGTAAGTTCAGAAAATCAAACTTCTACACGTGTGCTGAAGGTCTCTGCGCAACAAGCATTGCTCTTCGAAAGTTGCATGGTGTAAAGATGGATCGGTTTTTAGAACGCGACGCTGATCCGGTCATTGAATCTTCGGCAAAAAAGCTGGAAAACTACCAAAAATTCCGTGAAGAATATAAAATTTTTATTCCGTATTGATATTTTCTGTATCATATTTAAAATTTGTTCAGTATCACTGTTTTTGTTATTTATACTGTTGACAATTCATCACTGAGATTAAATCTGCGGCAGCGGTACACTGTTAAAATTACAGGATGCACTCGGCACCTTTCAGGGGAGAAACGCTTGTTCACCAGCGGCACCCAATACGGAGCCGAAATCGCACCTCTAAATAGGGTGAAAAACAGGCACCTTTTAAAAAATAGACAGCCGGAGTGAAAAAAAAGAACCTTCGGAGAGAGAAATGGCACCCTTACTATAGATCCTCCTCCCCCCTCCCCCGTATTGTGTGCATTTTTGAATACAGTTGTGTATTTTTTTATTTTATTTATTTATTTATTTATTCATTTTTAAGTTTTGTTTTGATTTATGATATTCTACGTTTTGGACATTTTTCACATTGAACTCGGTATTGGAAATGATTAAAACATGTAATTACAGCATTTGATCATATTTCAGAGTTTTCAACATAGTAAAGAAGTGCTCATTGCTTTAATTCATCTGATCGTGCTCTAACTCAGTGTTTCTCAACCTCTTTTGACCCACGGGCGCGGTAAAAGCAAATGAAAAACTTTGCGGACCAGTGAAATCTTTATCGTTTTCTTAAAAATTCATAAAATAAATAATATTAATAATAACTCTGGGACCGTTAAAAAACATGTGAAAAAATTCAGGGTTCTGATGAGTTCTTTTTTTAACAAAAAGTAATGTTGAAAATTAATAAAACAATAAATATCTACCCCTTTACTTGGTATCAAAGATCTGTCACATATACGTTATAATTTAAAAACGAGTAATTATTTAAATAATGTGAGAAATTATACATTTTCTAAAACATGACGCATTCCGAAAATGAAGCATAGCTGTACTTATGAATTATTTACATGAAGAGCCAAAAATATTCAGGAATATTACGATTACGGGAAAACAAAATCGTTTCATTAATATTAATCAAGAGTAACAAAATAAAATGCACATAAAGTTTTTCAACAGTTAAATAAAAAACCAAAACAAATTTCTAACGCTATCGAGACATTAACCGCTAACAGGAAATTATTCTAACACTTGAATGAAAAAGCAAAAAAAAAAGCTAGACTGAGAGAGATTTTTTTTTTTCGCTAGCTTTCTGTTGTAATCTACGAAGCAAGAATAATTTTTATTAAGGTTCTCACTTGTTGATTATTGATAATCTTATAGAAGGTGTTTTTTTTTTTTTTTTTGGTGATTAATAAAAGCTGCTTATCGAGTACTCAAGAAAATAATGACATATATTTTTAGTAGCAATTTGAATGATGGAAATTTCACGACAGTAACGGTGAACTGAAACTAAAAGACAGTAAGGGTAACTGAAAAGCAATAAATGCACTTTTAAACACTTAACTATGTTTGAAAGCCCTAAAAGCTACAAAGTGATCAAAAGCCGTACTTACTTGTAACTTTGGATAATTAATCCTAGAAAAGTTGTGTTTTAATCCAATAGTGTACTTCATTTAATGTGAAAGACACACAAACGCAATCATCATTTGTCCGCCATATTGAGGTGGTTGAATGTATGTCTAAGGCAAAAAGCGCATGCGCGATTAGTCTTTCTGCGATTGCATGCTTTTTCGGCTCCTCTGCTCTATTTTCTGGCCTGCATTGCACCTTCAGGCACTATGCTTTCACCTTAGAGGGAATATTTTCACTCGTCTGGAACCCCTGGATATAATAGTGTATTAATTAGAACGCAGTCCAATATAATTATGAAACACTTTGCTTCTTCAATTTCTGAAGAAACAGCATTGCTTAATTTTCGTCCTGAGAGAATTTGTTCTGTCTCATTTTGAATGTTCTTTATAGATTTTACATGTATTTTTTTGGAAAATGCTTGTTTTCAAATGAGTAGAATTAAAACAGAAGCTCCATGTTGTTGTTTTTTTTTTAAACTACCATTACGTTTTACCATTAATTTATCCTCAAAACATAGCATAATCACGTTTAATTGAGATGATTTTTTTTTACTAGTTTTTATTATTTCAAACTATATCTCCAACGCTGACGTTTTATTCAAAATTCGTTGATGTTTATCTATATTGGAAGATTTTTTTAACAATAAGATACTTTTCTCAATTTCTCTCTCTCCCTCCCTCCCTCCCGTCCGTCCAAAGAGGGGAGCGAGCAGAGCAATCGCCCCAGGCGCCAAGATATGAAGAGGTACCATAAACTAATCTTTTACTACATTTCTAACTTTTTTTAGTATTATTCTTTTTAAAAAAATAGTTTGTAAAATCTAACTCTTTAGATTTCACATTGCATGTTCAATTATGTAATATAATTGATGCATTCGATACTCTACCAAAAAACGCCCAACATTCTGTATGTGGAAAAGGAGCGTCAGAAAATATTCGCCCTGGGCGCCGTCCTCTCTTGAGACGACAATGCTCCTTCTCTCTCCGTCCATTTCTAGTAGCACAGGAAATAGTAAACTGATGTTTCATTTATATGTTTTTAAAAATTCTTGTTATATTTTTACAATAAAAAAAAACTAAGATAAATCCAATTTATAGAGTTGTAGAAGGGATTTTCAAACAACTTACAACAATAGTAAAAAGGGCATTGGAGTTTGCCCATTTTCTCCTAAGAATGAGTAGAAATTTTTCTTTTATAAAACGTTTTCTTTTTTAAAAACTGATAAACTTTTCCGAAATCAAAGTAATCCACTTGATCTGAGCCAGTTTCTACTAGATTTTTTTTTTCTCTCTTTCGAGAGACTTTAAATTTATTCTATGGAAGCGATCTAATGACCCTTAGAAATTGTTATTAGATAACTAGAAAATCAGAAAATCGCCCGTCAAGGTATGACGGGTGAAAATTGATACTCTTCGTCTACACTTGAACGAAACAATTGCATGTTTGATGATATTTTGATAGTTAAAATTTTAACCCTAACTCCAGTGGATAAACCCTAAACTGTAGTCGATAGAGTTCATAGTTGACCGCTTTTTCGTTTCTTCATTGCCCTGAAATGACACATTCTTACCAGTAAAACAGTTAAGTTACCGGATCGATTTCAGCCTTGTTCCAATAAAGCCTTTCCCTGGCTTATTGGAACAAGGCTGAAATCGATCCGGTAACTTAGGTAACTCCGGTAACTTGGTCGATGCGAACCAAACGCATTATCAAATTATCATGACGTGGCGCGAGTTGAAACACGCGTTTTACTCGATCATCGGCTATTATTTATGTGAGAATCTACTGGTATTTATTGTCGTAATGATAACTTGAGTAAAATTACTCATCAAATCATCAACTATAGGACTAGAATTTTTTAGCAATAGCCATAATTAAGAGCGAGCGAGAGTACCAATTTGTAAAACTCGTGAGCAAAAATGATATTTGCGTATTACGGCAGAGGGCAAAGAGTTCGTTAATTACAGAGGAACATGCACTTACATTAGACACGGTAAAATTAACTGTAGGTTTAAAATTTAAATGTACCATATAATCTAGAATACCAATTGCGGTTTTTTTTTTTTTAGAAAAAGGTTATGTAAATTCGAGTGAAGGTTTTGATCGTGGATAAAAGCTATTGCACTCTTATTTTCCCGACGACTCATTTTTGTCGATTGCCCACATCTCTGTTAACTCGATTTTTGCCACATCTTTTGATGCTCAGAGTAAGTTTTTAAAACAGTTACCTTCCCTATTAAAAGCCATGTATTTTTGATTTTTGGAAAATGGTAACTCAGAAGATTAGAGGGCAAATAAGAGGATAGTTTCGAAAGTGGTTACCTCCGATGATCAGTATGATTTGGGATTGATTATTGTAAACTTAAAACATAACATTATAATTTGAGTTTATTCTGAATAAAATTAATAAAAAAAAAAGAAAAGAAAATTTTTATTTTTATTTATTGCCCAAATTGTGCCCCCAATGATATGTACGTGCATTATATTCAAAGGGCATTGGTTCAGAATCCAACGGAACAAAGTCTATATTAAACAAAGAGCGAATTGAATTAAATTGTTTCAGAATTCGTAATAAATTGCTTATATATTGATGCCTCTACCTTCCACCAGCCCTGCTTTCATAGAAACACAAGTACTTTTATGAACTACCCCCTCCCTATCTTTTTTTTTTTTCTTTTTCAGAAAATTAATAACTTTGCGCCACTGAGGCAAATAATATTGACGTTAGAATATTAGAAACAGTTACTGTTGGTCTGTGAAATATGTGAATGCTTTATTTATTCCAAAAATACTTTTAACGTAATTATGCCAAGCTTTCATTAAAAAATTCAATTCACGTTTTAAGAAAATTGCTCAGTAAAAGAAATTAAAAGTGTTAGTGCCAAATTTAGCTCCGTGTCTTCCGTAGGCAGACCTGAAATCTGACGCCCTCTTTCTCTCTGAATTTCTACTAATTTATTATTACAGTTGGAAAAATTTTCAATTGCAGGTGATGGATAAAAAAAGTATTTTATTTTTTTTTAAAAATGACATTCTTTCCTCAGTGGCTCGACAATCACACCAGAGTTGGTGGATTGTGTTGAAGCCACTGTGTCAGTCGTCAGAAAAAAAAAAGTAGTGAACCGCTGCTGTCAAATTAAGTTTATATGCCTCAAAGAGGTAAAAAAAGCATTTGCTATACTCAGAAAATACATTTTTAGCAATTTCATAAAAATCATTATCTACAACTAGATTTAAATGATACAATTTGTCTAATGATAACTTAAAATATTTTTTTTCTTCGGGTTTGAAGTAAAAACAGTAGTAATGAATCCAATACTAAAACAATGTTAAATTAACATTTTTAATATTTTTACTACATGAGAAGCACAAAAAAAAAAAAAAAAATAACTTTCAGATTGTATCCAGCATTAATGAACCTAAGCAATAGAAAAATACTTCTTTTAAGTTTATAAGGAGCAATAATTTGCATGTTTATAATGTAGAAGAAATATAGGAACGTTAAATATTTCTTAAAATATATGTAATAACTATAAGTGGACATAATGTGAAATTATTGTTTAGAAAGCAAAAATGAAGTCTATACCAGCTATTTTCAGCATTAATAAAAAGTAAAGGGATATAAATTACTTAGGAAAATTTGAGTAATAGCTCAGTAGTTATTTTCCTCTTTTTCTTAAATGGCTTTTTGCATTTTTCCTGTGTTACTTGAGAGAGTCGACACAATTTTCATTATGTGTTTGTATCTAATACAAAACATAAACTATGTACTTGAGAATGCGCATAAGCATAATTTTATAGATGGTTTTAGATGATGCAATTTTTAAAAATTATTATTGCTGTTAATACATATTATTTAAAATTAAGATAATGAGACAAACTTTACTTTTTAAATACCCTCGCATATTCCAACAACAAGGGGTATTATAACTCGAAATCCTGTATTTAAGAAATATTTTTAGCTGTTAAGAAATCCTTTTTTTTTTTTTTTTTTTTCCACTTACATACTAAATAATGCTTCCACTAAGCTTCAGAAAAAAATATGATGAGACATGTTTTTACCGCCTATTTTATTTGTTTGATAAAATTCCGAAGATTTTTTTTTTTTTTTTCATTTTCCATGTTACAATATAGTAAAACGTATATTTAACTTTATTTATGCTCTGGATTTATGTCCCAATAACCTACTTCAGGTTTCAATAACTTGAAATTAGTACCATAGTTGAATTTAAACCAATATTTCTTACATTTTAGTGATTTTTAATAGTACAGTCGGATCCCGAATTACGCGAGGGATGCGATGCAAGACTCCTCGCGTAAGTCGAAATTTCGCGTTGTGGAAAAGTGTTGTGAATATGACTATTTTATTAACATACCCTATAATTTTAGAGTTTTTTAAACTGTTTTAGACCATTTTCAACTATATATTACCGTTTCTTACATAAGGAGCTGATCTTTTTTACCGTATTTAAAAAAAAAAAAAAAACTGCATTATTGAAACACTGCACTGTAAGAGTTATGCAGTACATAGATACAATAAGTTACATTTATAACTTAAAAATTGAAGTGGATGATTTATGCTGTGCAATCTGATCGTCATTCTAATATATTTTTAAATACGGTAGCTTCGCATTTACTTTTATAACATTTACATTATGGTAACACCCCTCTTTCAGAGTCTCTAAAATATACAATACAAGAACAGATTCCAATTTTATACTGTTTGTATTTTGCTTAAACACTACTCTGCAAGCTGCATATTGAAACTAAGGTCTGGACTTATACGTATTGCCTTTCTCTTGACTTTTAATTATACGTATGAAAGATTCACTCATACCTAAGTGTCGTGCTACCTTTGACCCACTTTTTAGTTGTTCAAGCGTATAAAGAATCTTTACCTTTTTTATTGTCACAAACTTTTGCTTTTTGGTTCCATCTTCAAACTTCAGATGAAACAGCGTGCCTAGGTGCTACAATATTTCATCACTTTTCATATTTAGAATAAATAAATGAAAAATGAGGAGTAGTGGTTTATACACACTAATAAAGCTACGCTTATAGTGCAGTGTGTGGGAACTTTTGCAGTCAGTGATGCTGAAAGGATGAAAGTGCATTCACGAAGTCAATGTTTAGTAGTGAATAACAAAACCGAAACTTAGCATCCCGATTCCTTTCCAAATATTTTCGTGTTGAAAGCGAGAAATTCACTTTAGCTCTAAAATTCGTTGCTCTCGAAAAACTCGCGTTATAGCCATTTCGCGTAAGTCGGATCGCGTTGTAGCGGGAGTCGACTGTATTGCTAAATTTAAAATGATCAAAATTTGGTAAAAATTACCGTTCTGCAAGTAGGAGAAAAAAGGGCACATGTAATTTTTTTTTTTTTTTTTTCATTTCCTCATTTTTCAAAAAATATTGATTTCAAAAATGTCCCCATGTGTCATAGATTTTTTTTTGAGGTTTTTTAATACAATATTTCTGTATTTTACGGTACTTTTAAGATATGTATTGTTCACATGTTCTACTAGGGGGGGGGGGCAAACATGAACAACCATGGGCACATACGAACGCCTTAAAAAAATGCAGGAAGAGCATTATATTTAAAAGAAAATCTCTTTAATATGAAACGTATATAAAAATTACATTGAAGGGTTTGTAGACTATACTGCGTTACTTTAAATTGTAGAGTAATGGAGTAATTAAGAATAATAAATACATAATTCCAACTCCAAAACTGAGTAATCCACCAGTAATAGATCATTTAATGGAAATTTCTACGAGTTCTATTTAACAGGAAAAATCGCAGGAAAATATTGAATATTTTCCCACGTGTCAATAAAACTATAAGGATAAACAATAATTTCTCTGTTTCGCTCACCAGAATTTATTTCCTCGTTCTCTTTAAAGTAATACCAATTTTCGGAGGATAATTTAAACAAAATAAATTGTATATGAAACTTCAACTTTATGGGTATCCTAAAAAAACAGTTCTAATGTTTTAGCGTGGAATAGAATCAATTGTTGCAGGCGTTTTTTAAGAAAATTTTGATTAAGCGCATTAATAAAGGTAAACGAAATTAACTACAGATTTTAAGATATATTTCATTACATATCGCTACAGCAATTTTTGATATTATCCGGTCCAAAGCACATTCGCGATCAATTATCATTACTGAATAACATGTTTACTTTTTCTTTCTATTCCGCCGGGTCAGCCAGCATAATTGTGAGATGTCTAACGCCTCCGACAGCAAACCAGACCATTTCTGGAATTATTTTCTTCACATATCGCACATTCATGAAAATACAGATTGCCTAATGAAACGAAGGCATCAATCAGGCATTAGAGAAGCATAAAAACCATTTGACGGAACAGAATCGACGGAAAAAAATACCTACTCACAAAAAGCAAGAGTAAAAAATGAAAAGAATAAAATTATTAAGGAGATTGTATTCTGCTAATTGCATCATACTGCTGCTGCTGCAGAAACGATGGTATCAGTGATGCAGAAAAAGCAATTCTAAATCTTAGGAATATGAGTTTAAAGAAATTTGTAAGTCACAAAAAAAAGTAGGAAAAAAAGTTTCATCGTAATCACTGTAAATAAGATTTACTTAGTGGAGCTGAAAACAAAGCTAAATGCTCTCAGAAAAATTGGGGGAAAAGAGAAAGTTAATGATCAAATCATTCTACCATGAGCACTGTAGATAATGTTACTTTTTTTTATAATTTAACGGGGTACATCGACTAATGGTTTCAAGATTAAAGTAAAATTGTTTCTTCTTTTTTATTTTTAAACAATGTCATAGAATATTTTAATTGAAATATTAAGCTGTAAATGAAGATAAGTTTCAAAATGAATCACTTTTATTGAATCACTTTTATCACAATTATCACTGCTTGCCTTTGCCACCTGCATGCCATGCTTACCTATTGCTAAACTATCTTAGCACCCTAAGAACTTTCCAAACGTATTCAATGCATTTTTCTAAGCTTGTTCATATTGCAACCAACAGATCGATACATATTAGGGTGGAATGAAAAAAAAAAATTTCGAATTTCAAAACACCTGAGGTCTCAAAAGTTGCCTTTTAGCATAAATGGGGTAACCTTAAAGTATTAACCTCCTAGGCTAATATCTTTAGGCTCCAAAAACGCCCCAAAAAAGTCCAAAATTGCACAAAATCGATCATTTTTGAACTTTTTTTTACGAAATTTAAAATATGTAGTTTTGAAAATGCTTAGAGGTGTAATTTTTAACTTTATGTAAGGTTAATATCTCCTAAAAGTTTTAGGTTGATCGAGTAATTTCTTCAAATTTCCTAAAAGCCACAAAATAAACCAAAAATCGTCTTTTTTCTTCCATTTTCACCCGACCTTGTAAAACAAAAGTAAGTCAAGTGCACACAATATAAGTATTTTTAACACAGAATCTAACCTTATTTATCAGTTTTAAAAAATATTTTATTATTCAGATAATTTATTACATTACATTTAAAAGCTTTTGCTACGCATCATTTTTGTATACAATAATGGTACAATCCAATTAACAAGCACCCAGCAAGAACAATTTTTTTTACCAATTAAAATTTTTCGATTATAAAATTCTTTGTTACCGAATTTTCCATTACGCGAGTTCATATTAAATCTAGTCTACTTGCGATCAGAGCTTCCTTCTTCTTAGGGTAGACTGAAAAAATGAATTTCCGAATTTCGAAACGTACAAGTGATTCTCTTCGCAAATGGAAAAGAGCAAAAAACATTGTATTACTCCTATCAAATATCATTAATACAAGAACCCGGTTCAAATAGCACAGGATACATAAAAGTTCTGCTTGGAGAAGCGAGAATTATACAGTATAACATTATTAATTTCCTAACAGCTAATGAAAAGCCACTTAACAACTTGGTTGTTATTGGTTAATTGGTTGCGACTTTACCAACACCAATATGGTTGGAAGAGTCATTCGTTGTCTATAGTTAAAACTAAACAAACAAATACAGTGGTCGATTTCGTCTGCGGTATGCAAATGAATGTTCATTGATTGAGACATTTAATGCAAAATTAGAACGGAACAACGAACGGAAAATATTTTTACTGACTAACAGAAAAGATATCAAAACCTGCGAAAATCTGCCACTGGTGAAGTTAAAAGATATATTCTTTTGAGAATGTCCCTTCTACTTTGACTGGAACAGATCTTAGCTCCCATCAACTATATATTCGTATGAAATTTTCCAAGATATTTCATTTGGATACTACCCAAGCAATCTTGCTAATAAAAAACTTCGTCCTGTAATATATTCCAGTAGATTACGATTGCCACCCGTCTATTAAAGTTATACATTTCAGAGAATCAGAGTGAAAAATGTGTGTGTGTGGTCGCGCTGTGTATACAGTGTATATTGCTCTTTGAGCAATCTCTAGATGAAACATCTTGACAAATTTCATACGAATATATTGCTCATTCTGTTCTAGTTAAAGTTGAAGGGACGTTCTCTAAGAATATATTTTTTAACTTCACTAGTGATAAATTTTCGATGGTTTTGATATCTTTTCTGTTAATTGCTAAAATGACTTGAAGGTTCTTTCGGTTTTCCGTTCAAATGTTACATCAAATGTCTCAATCAAAGTAAGTTCATTTGCCTACAGCGGACAAAATCAATCACTGAATGGGTTAAAATTTACCATATAAGCTTTGTGCTACAATATGATTAAAGTGAAAAACCAACGTAAATAAAGCACAGATTTTGAAGAAAATTTTTTCTTCAAGATTTGTGCTTTATTTACGTTGGTTTTTCACTTTAACCACTGAATAGATTAGTTTAGTTTTACCTTTAACCGTCGAATCACTTCCTGTCACACCAGTAATGATGTTGCCCTCCCCCCCCCCCCGCACCGTCAAAACCAATAACAACCAAGTTGCCCAGTGGAGCTCAATGTTCATTTAGTTGTTTAGAAATTAATAATGTTATACTCTATAATTTCAGCTTCTCTGCACGGAATTGTTATATGTCCTGTGTTTTTTGAGCCAGGTTCTTGTATCAGAGTATAATGATATCCAGCATTAGTTGTAATATGCTTTTTGCTCTTTTTCATCTGCGAAGAAAATCACTTGTACTTTTCGAAATTCGAAAATTCATTTTTTTTTCCACTCCACCCTAAAAAGAAGGCGGCTCTGTTCGCAAATAAGTCGAGTTAATTCGGACTCGCTTAGTGGAAAATTCGGGAAACAAAGGTTTTCATAATCAAAAAAAAAAAAAAAAAAATTAACTGGTGAACAAAATTATTTGTTCTTGTTGGTTGCTTGTTAATTAGATTGTACCATCATTGTATACAAAAACTACAAAAATGATGCGTAGCAAAAGTTCTTAAATGTAATGTAATAAATTATCTGAAAAAAAAAAATTAATTTTTTAACTGATAAATAAGTTTAGATTCTGTGCTGAAAATACTTTTATTATGTGCACTTGACTTATTTTTGTTTTACAAGGTCGGGTGAAAATGGAAGAAAAAAGTCGATTTTTGGTTTATTTTGTGGTTTTTAGAAAATTGGAAGAAATTACTCTATCAACCTAAATTTTTTAGGAGATATTAACCTTTACATAAAGTTAAAATTTGCCCCTCTAAGCATTTTCGAAATTATCTATTTTAAATTGCGTAAAAAAAGTTCAAGAAAGATCGATTTTTTGCAATTTTAAACTTTTTTGGGGCGATTTTGGAACCTAAAGATATTATCCTAGGAGACTAATATTTTAACGGTACCCTATTGATGCTAAAAAGCAACTTTTGAGACCCCAGGCGTTTCGAAATTCAAAAGTTTATTTTTTTCACCCCACCCTAATAATAGATTAATAATCAATTAATGATATAAGTTTTACATTCAAAGCGTTTGAGTTTTTTAGAAGTAAATATAAACATGTATATTAAAGCATACTAATTTATGCGAGTACAAAATACATAGAATTAAAAGGAATAAATATTAATGAAAGGAAAGTACATAGGAAAGAGGAAAGACTTATAATTAAACCCCAACTAATCAAATGCTTTCGCTTGAGGTGATTGAAAAGCAAATGAGTCATTTTAAAAATATTTATACACATACGGTCCCAGACTGAAAATGACGATAGTACTCTTAATATGCCATAGAAAACTGACTGAAAATACTACATTTCTTTAGGATAAACTACACAAGATTTATCCAACACAATAAAATATCACTTTCATATTTTAATCTCAAATATACAGGCTTTTGTACCTTGTAGATGAAAAGAATAGCTATCTCACTTGCGGAATTTTGAACTCAGTAATATTGCTTCTTATTTTACTATAAAGGGATAATAGGGACACTTCCTCTGGTAAATCACTCCGTTTTGAATTTCTGCGATTATTTCTGAATATAACATTTTTTTACTAAAGATATCTACAAAAGCATTTTATCCCTTATATTTTGTGAAGTCCGTTACCAAGGAATGAAAAAAATTATTTCAAATTTACCAAGAGGTGGCAATACATTTTCAGTAAAAATGCTTATACTAGTTAAATATTTACATGTAGCCGTTTCCTTTGCGGTTGAAAAAGAACAGTGTAGAGTATATACGCACATTACAATTTATTTTAAAGGTCAGTATTTGTTTACATTTTTGTGTTTTAAAAATCTAAGTTGATAGTTTTCTTTTACTTGAATTTATTTTTTCGTTTAGTTTTTTAAAGGTTTTGTCTTATTTCTAAGTGTTATTAATCATCATATAGATTTTGGAAGATTGCTGTTAGTGGCTTTTGCTGTTACTGGTCAATCAATCACCAGTGAAGTTCGTTATCATATAACTGGTAACCGCTTTGACAGACCTTTCAAATATCCTAGGATCAGTTGTTTTTATTCGAATTCAAGTATTCACCAAGTATTAAAAATATTATACTCCTAGTTAAAGGGATAATAAACCTAACCACTGAAACTAAATTTCACATTTTTTTTTCACATATTCGTGTAACTGAAATCAATTGAAAACGTCCGGTAACGGATTTGACAAATTGACCCTTAATTTTCAGGGAAAAGATTCACCAAACTGTAAAAAAAAAGGTGCTTAATGATGTTTTCAGATACATCTTAGATAAGCTTTTTTTTCTTTTTTTTTAACGGTGGTACATAATTCATATTATTCATTAGTGAAATTTTTTCCACTTGTAAATCATGACCATCAACTTATTTTGCAAAAGTTTTCATAAAACGATATTGGCACTGAAAATTAAACAAAAATCTAATGATGTCCAAGTATCTTCTCCAGGGAAAAACAAACGATCAATGCCATTGCACTCGAATTCCGATTTTTTTTTTTAACCTTTTCCAAATACATGTCCTTTTGCGATAAATTAATAATCAGAAAAAATGTTTCAACTGCCGTAAGAAATATAAAAGTAACCATTCCTATTTTTTTTTTTTTTTTTTTTGAAATTCTCTTTTCCTTTTGTAAAAAAGACTAGCTAATATTAAATGCAATACTTATGAAATGAAAGATGAAAGACCGCAAAACAAAACTCTATACAATTAAAATAAACTGCCGCAGAAAACAAAAATTGGATTCGACAGAGCATAGTCATAAGTTCTGTCCATAATTGAGTGGAACTCGGCTGTGTGCAAAAGTAATATTCGATGAGACTGAATGCCGCTCACCAACTTCTTATTAATCATAGCTTGAAAGGGATGCCTAATGCATTGGCCTTTTTTTTTCTACCTTCTTTGAAACTAATACGTAATAGTATTTAAAAAAAAAAAAAGATTGCATTTAGAAAGAGGAGGATTATTCAGTTTTTCTGACGCGATATGATTGAGTTCCACATAGAATTATAGGTATTAATTTCTACTTTCTATTGAAGGAGAAAGAGGGAAAAAGTAATTGCATGCATTGCTAATTATATAGCTTGGGAACATAAATGAAGCTAGTTTTCGTTTTCGAAAAGAGGATCAAGACAAATTATATTTAAATAAAGGTATAAACGTTCCGAAAAGTTAAAATCTCATTTATACCAAACGTTTTGCTTGAAATTGCAATAGTTTAGGCATAGGGGAGAGTGACTCATCTTGGAAAGGTTTTACTTTTTCCTAATTGCTTGATACTGATCAAGTACTTCTACAATTTCACCTGGTATTCTTTTAACCTTTGCCTACATTGTTGAATAGATTTCAGTCTTAAACCTGATATAGAAAAAAAAATTTAGTGAACGTTTACACTGTCTCAAGGTGCTGGTGTTTGGTCACTTAGAGACAGTTGAAAATATATGTAAAAAGTTCAATTATTATGTTTTGCAACATAAATTGAACTGTTTGCTTAGGTCGATGATTTGAAATATATCAAATTTTACATGAAGTAAAAATATTTACTGTGGTGATGACCAGTTATTTGTATGTTCAGCAAAAAAAAGGAGGGGGAATGTATACATACAGTTGATCGCTTCGTGGCCACCGCAATAATTTCTCAACGGCGAGAGTTATCATAAAAGTTGAGTCTAATTGCAGTGAAGTTGCCACGCGTTACGCAGTAAAGCCGCTAGCAGCACAACCTGGCGACAGAACTCGGAGTTAGCGTTCTTATGTTAGAAACGGCACGAGACAAGGGAAAAAACTCAATTACTAAGTTGTTCAGCGTCATCAATTTAAGAAAGGAAATACTTTTCCCACAAAGTAATGTTAAAAACAGCGGGCTTAAATTGCATCCCAGCTACAAGTCGTCAGGTATGGTGGTTGTGCACGATCGCTTCCACTTTTACCCGACCTGAAACCTTAGACTTTTGCATGCATCATTCAGCAAGCGTATGCTATTTTTTCAACCGATTGTTCATGTGTTTTTAACGTGAAGAATTATTTTGACAGTGGGACCAGAATATATATTGCAACGCCAGAAGCTAAATTCTCCTTCTCCTTCCATACCAAATGAGTTGCTATGTTTGAACACATCTGAACTGACTATTGATACACATGATTTTATGATTTTGTCTGAACATTTTTTTTTTTTTTTTAGAAATCTCCAGGAGCTATGCTATCAGTTAACTTTTACTCACCAAGTATTTACTCCTTCTCTCCTTAACTCAGAGCCAAATTAGTCAAACTAAGGCTTCACGCTAAAAGGTGGGGTGAGGTGGAGAAAGGTGAGGTGGAAAACCAAATTAGTTTCAAAAATTCAGAGTTCGTGCTCTCTCAAGTCACACCCCATTTCGTAAGGAAGCTATCACCAGTGTACTAGAAAGATCAGTTATCTAATAAATTCATGATTCATTGGTTAGAAAATAGTTTCATGAGATTACTGGTGGGCGTCTTTACAAAATGGGGCGTGACTTAAGAACATGCGAACCTCGGATTTTTATAACTAATATAAGGTTTGAAAGAAGGAATGTTTGGTACGTCAATGGTTATTCACTGGTAGCATAGCACCCTGAAATCTCTGAAAAATATTTCAATAAAATCATCAGCTTCAATATTTAGAATAAAAAATATTCATATGTAACAACTAATTTGGATGAAATGTTCGACCTTAAAATTGCGACTAATTTGGGATTGAGGGAGCATTAGTTTTAAAAGTTTTCAGAATCGATCATAAAGCAATACAAATCTGATACGTAAAAGTCTGAAACAGCAGTTTCAGACTTGGAGACAGCATGACAAAATTGAAATTTTCTGCAGACTATTATAATGATGCTATGCTCATGTTTTACCTTTCAGTAAAATTCAGAGTTACGAATAAATTTCAAAATGCACTGATACCTGTTTTTGTGTGGTGAATAGGGATCGCATAAACCCCCCCCCCCCCCCAAAACTTTACGAGTAGATATAAAAAATAATTTTGGCAAACATAACAAGTTTAATATTATCAACAAGTTTATTATTATTTTTTTTTTGAGCAATCACAAATTGCTTATTGTTTTCACTTGACCGTTGTATGACGTCCGTATTTCGGTTTTACTTTTCTATGCTTATAACGGAGGCGTCCATGCGTCACGGAATGTAATTATTTAAAACCAAACTTTTCGACTTTATACAATTCTTTTCACGTGAAAACAGTACCCAGCATCCAGTCCGCAATTCGTGATTGCAAAAATCATAATTTGAATTCAAGACCTCAAAATTCAAATTTTTTTTATTTTTTAATGCGGTGGATCGGGACCACAAAAAAAAAAAAAAAAAATAGTGTCTCACGTAGAAAATAACTCAAAAACTTGCGGTATGAAAAAAAATTGCCTCGATAAATGAATTCAAGACACCGGAAGCTACTTTGAATCTCTTCAAACCTTTTACAATAAGATTTTCAAATACACATGAAAACATTTTTTTTTTTTTTTTTGAAAAAATATTTATCTATGAGGCAGTGAGAAGCAAAGGGATGAAAGTGGCAAAATTAAAAATTTGGAGATAACCAGTAGAAATGGTAGGTGAACCTCTCCTCTGTCTTGCGGCAAGAGATTGTACTAGTAGCCCTGGTATGTGCAGCTGTACAGCATGATTTAGAAAAAAAAATCCATGAAAGCCTACCTAGGATCTGATCTTTAAACGCGTTTTACTCGAAACTTAAAATAGTCCACTTGCATCCCTTTGCTTCTCACTGCCTCATATGGTATTCGTGCAACCATTTTCCTTCGTAATCTGACAACACGCGATCTTTCTTGTGGTAAACTGGTTCAAAATCACTTTCCTCACTTGAATATACTACCTCGCACTCGTGTTTTAAACAACTTCGTCAATTATGTCGCAATTTGAGTAAAATTTCCATATACAGCATTAAAAAAAACTGTCGCACCAAAAAAGACCGCGCAAAAGCAGAATTGAGTGAACTTAAAATAATACTGAATAAAAAATTAAGAAGCAGATAGTTCCAACTTCTTACTTTTCACTTTTGTACTTATATGTATCAAATTTTTATATTGAACAAACATCAAACCAACTCTAGACCGGAACATATTCCCTCGCGATCTTCCTTTAGCATAGCTCAACGTTTTCATATCTCACAGCTGTCACAACATTTATAAACAGCCTGTGCACTGGCCATAAATTAAAAATACCCCATCAGCAAGCAAATACATCAGATACTCAAGAAAGGCCCCTTCTTCTCTGACCCTTTCCCCTTAGTATATATCACAAGCGCGATTTAAGTAACGAATACTCCTCCGAACTTACGTCTGACCTTTCTACCAGAATAAATTCTAGCAATTTTAATGGCTCACAGCGAAAGACGTTTTAAATCCCTCGTCGCGATGTATGACACAACACCAAAGAAAGAAGTTTTGTGTTTTTTCAAAAATGTGTATATATATCAAAGAATTATGTCTTGATAAATGTATACATGTACTTAAAGCAACAAAATTGTGTCTCACAAGTGATTACTGCTTGTAAACGAAATGGATGTTTATAATAAAACTGTTGAGTCATTTTTTGGTGGTTTTCTTATCTTGGTATTTATAGAAACTGGATGCATTATTTTATGATAAATCATAACGATAAACAATGTTGCTGTAGTTTTTTTAATCTGCTACGAAACATAAATAAGTTATTGATGTTGCGGACGAAAGTTTTTCGTAAATATTCTCCAATAAACTGTATTGCGAGTACGGGATGAATGGATTTTAATTTCATGCAGTACTTGTGTCAGCTCAAATAATACTATATAGCAAGAGCAGTAAAGTGCCGGTAAAAAAAAATCTTTACATTTGGTTGGCAATTAAAAACTTTACATGCAAACTTCTTGTCATGATTTTATTGGCATGATCCCTAGTGATTTAGCCAAATACCGACTATTCTGCAACAACCATGACCCAATATTCGATATTCGGCTACACTAGGAAGCATGCCAATAAAACCACGAAAAAGAAGTTTGCATGAAAAAGTTTTTAAGTGCCAACCAATTTAGATTTTTTTTTTTACCGGCGTAGTTGTTGCAAAAAATAAATAAATAAATAAATAAAGTTAAAGTTATACACATCGTTTTTATTTTTAACAAAATGAAAAAATCTGACTGAAAAGTCTTCCAATGGAATAATCTAAGAATAAAATAAATAAAACACACGATAAATATATCCATCTAATTTGCACACTCAAGCCCCACCCTTCACTAATTAAAAGATAAAGCAATTACTTAGGTGCTTAGTTATGAATTGAAAATTAGAATACAGTAAAGAATTTTTTTAATGGTACAGGAACTCAAGAACAATGAACATGCATATGCATATCAATAATATTAATATATTTAAAATATAACTGAAGCTTTCTTAAAGACCGAAGGTAGAAATAGCAATACTTGCAAAAATAAAGTCTCAATCATACGTTACTTTATTTTTGCATCGTGAATGTATTTTTTAAATATTTATCGTAATTTACTTCCTGTGTTGCTGAAGTTGCATTTTATGAAGTCATAATAGTTAACCTTTTAATTCTCTCATTTTATTTAACTATTCGCAGTAATAATTTTGTTTCAAGTACATTTCAAACACACAATAAGAAAAATATAAATATAAACTTTATTTCATACGAAATTGCTCATAGGGGAAAAGTTCATGATTTACAAATAAATGTTTTCTATACATTTATTAGATTAAAAACTAGCACTGGTTAAAAGACATAATAAAATACATTTAGTTCTTAAATTACTAAACGTATGAAAAATTTTAAATTATTATGGAGTTTCAGAAATTTAAATCATTCCAAGGCAATGAAACACATCAAATCCAATGATTTTATAGTGACAACAAATGTATGAGAAAAATGTTATAAAATTTTAATAAGAGCCGTCATTGAACACGGAACCTTCATAATGAAAACATGTTTTTTTTTTCTACCCGATAAACACATTTTGAACAAAGTCGGCGATACCAACAGACGTATCTCTCCAAAGTAATTATCTCCGCTGATTTGAATGGCCTTTCTATTTCATGCTCATAATCCACATTTGAAACATTTCTATCTTAAAACAATCCCAGCAGGTTTCTCCTGAAACCATCTGCCGATATTGCCGCGAGGCAAGGAACGTTACCGTTCCTCCAACAACAGGATGTTCCTGGGATGTTTGATCGCCAGGTGGGTTTGTTTACCTGCTGAAGATGTATCTCTCTCCCTCGAGAGATCAAAATTTTATAAGGAGGTCAGAAGGGTCCGGCAGAAGGCGAGAAATTTCCGAAAACTGCTTCGCTTCCAATTGAATTAAGTTTCACATTTAAGCACGGAATATTATAGGGAAAAATGAGTTTTATTTCGAAATTTTCTGATTTAGAAAGGTAGGGATGAAGTTTGCATAAATCTGACGATGCGTTTTTGAATTAATTTAAGTACGATTGTTCACTGAGCTTTGAACAAGACAATTAACTTTATGTTGGATTTTTCATTGAACTTTGAGTAAGACAATTTAATATTTGATTGCTCACTGAACTTTGAGTAAGACAGTTAATTTAATGTTTAATTGTTCATTGAGCTTTGAACAAGACAATTCAAAGTTTGATTGTTCATTGAGCTTTGAGTAAGACAATCATTATCAGACCCGCATTCAGTAGCATTACGAGTTACGTTACGTATATAAATTAATAATGCAAAAATCATAGAAAATGTTGCTACTTTTATTTGCTAAATTTTGTGGAAGAAAAAAACTCTCACCATCCACGATAAAAAAAAAAAAATCTTAACCCGTTAACAGTAAATGTGGAACATGAATATTTTTAATGTATTGAGAAAGGAACACAGGTAAAATATAAGCATTTATAACAAAAGCAGTAATCACTGGCAAAATGTAAGTAAACCTTTAGCCATTCATTAATCGAAAATAAACCTTGAAAAAGCAGCAATTGTTACTCCCTCAAGTTATTGGTTATTCCATGTGAAAAGAATGATTTGAAAAAGCATCTGAAAATGGTATCTGGACATGAAATATAGTTGTATACAGCAGAGAGAAAAAATCATGATAGCCAACCATCCTATTCTAATATTTCTCCAGCGACCAATTTCGAGGCAATATCTACCCGCATCTGCTGGTCTTGTGAAGAGGGTGAGCAACTAGCCTCCGATCACGTAGGAGGGTGGAAGTAGGGCCTCTATAATGTCCACTGGAGCGTGGAAAGTCCAGACAGAGTTAGGCCTCGTGACGCAACGCTTGGTCAACTTTGAGGAATACGAGATGGCTGCCAAGAAACATGAATAATATTGTAGAAATATGTCCGATTTATGAAAGCACTATGTCTTGACGGGAAAATAACCGAGATTGTGTTATTGATTAGAGAGCCGTGCTTCTAAAAACGTTTCGAGAAACGAGAAATGCTCACTATATTTAGAGTTTTTAATCAAGAACTTCGGGGGAAAAAATGTATTATCTAAATTTCTTATGTAGATCAAGCTGCATGTGTTTTCATTAAAAAAAACATTTTGTTTTGTTTTTTTCCTGTAAGATTTTTTTTTTTTTTTTTTTTTTTTTTTTGTCGCCAAAATAGTTCTATCACATAAAAATTTCTACTCTAGACTGCCACACAAGTGGGAAACTTTTAAATTTATTTCATTCTATTCTTTGTGTAAAATATCTCCACATATTTCCGTTGCTACTCTCTGAGGAAAGATTCACTACACCTTCTAGATAAGTAATCTCATATTTTTGGTTTTTTCTGTTTTTTTTTTTTTTTCATTTTGTGCCCGAACTTGTTCTTTGGGTAACCTAAATCGAGGTCTCCTTTTCTTTTTCACTCAATTAGGTATCCCTATTTTTCTCACTAATACCACCCCAGACAGAGTTACTTAATTCGGAATTTAGATCTTCCATTTGCTGTTGTTGTAGATGAAATACATTTAAAATATGGCAAATTATAAAGAGGAATTCTCGAAATTCATATTTTTCTTGAATATATTGTACAATTATTGCCGCAAGCTAAAGCAGAGTGTTCTTTTATGACAGTCCGCTCATTTTGCCGTTTTATGAAAAAATATACAAAAAAAAAATGTATGTATACAATAACAAATAATAATACAGTGAAATCCCGTTGCGACGAATAACAATACAACGAAATATCCGTTTCAACGAACAATATTTTCTGTCTGAATTTAGCTTCCTTACATTGCTCGAATTCCATTACAACGAAACTCCTGTTACAACGAACAAAATATGCGGTTCTTTTTAGTTCGTTGTAAGGGAATTTCCCTCTAGGATGAAATTGCGTTTAGTTTCACCGGTATAAACAATGGGCGTACCGCTACGTGGGCAGTTTTGGGGAGGAACTTTTTCTAGGGCTATGGAGCCTGAGTCGAAGAGTCGGAGTGGGACTGATTTTGGGGTAAAGGAGTTGGAGTCGGGAGTTTTGAGTTCCAAGAGTCAAAGTCGATTATTTTCCCTCAAAGTCCGCAACTTTGCCAGTGCTTGCAGAGTCGGGCTGATTTTGAGGAAAAGGAGTCGGAGTCGAAGGTTCTAAAATTTTTGGAGTAGGAGTCGGCTGTTTTCCCACCGACTCAGCTCCCCTGCTTTTACCCACTTTTTATGTGAAAAGAACTATTATCAAATAAGAAAATTCTGAATATATCCAACGTAGTATAGAATCTCAACTTGGAATAAAAAATGCAGCCTTAAGCTTCGGAATTTCAAGGATATTTCTGTTTTTTTTTTTTTTTTCTCTTTTTTAAGTGTTAAGTTACAAAATTAGCAAAATTATTTTCTAGAATGACACGAAAAATCTTCAGAAAACTAATACGAAAACTGAAGTCAGAAATGTCCCGAAAAACCTACGAGAGAATTATAAACACAAACGGTTCAATAACTAAAAAAAATACACACAGAATAAAAGTGCCTGAAAGAAGTGCCCAAGAAAAAGCGAGTTTTACGTCTCAAAATCGGACAAGATCGTTATGAACAATTTTGAATGAAATAAGAAATACTATTGCATGACACACATATGCACAGAGTAACTCTAGGTACTGAACACTTAATATGACTAATCATCAACTACTCAACGAAGCATGAAAGAATATGCTTTCCGCGGAAGTCTTCACGGGAGATTTCGGTTCGAACCAAGCACATCTCATCCATAATTTTTCCAAGGCTCCCTTTAAAGATTTACTAGTTTTTCCTGAATCTCAGCTGCTTGCCTCGTCTGAAAGAATCTCTTTGTTTGGCACTGGAGGAGAACTTTTCCTCGCTCCCAACCATCAGTTTCCGCCAACATCCACACAAACCTTAAATAAGTATTTCACATGGGATTTCTAGATGCGTCAAAACATTAATCCCGGGATTTGCACAGTATCCAATTACACTGGTTAAGAGACCTTTGTGAAAAGACGCTTGATCCTATGAGGATTAAACTGAATGAAGGTCTTCCGTGAAGGCACAACTGTAGCCACAGTTTTTTTATCCGTTACATTGGCAACAGAAGAAAATCTTTCGGAAAAAAATAATCATTCTTTTGACCAAAAAAACCAACGCTAGACTTGAAACAAAGTCGTACAAAGAATATGTGGAGAACATTTTGTATAACGACTTCTGCTTTGAAGAATCACTATCTAATTTACTAAATAAACACACAAAAAAGTAAAAGAAATCAAGATAAAATAGTTTTTGACAGACTAAACGTTTCGCAATGAAAAATTACTTGCTAGAAAAAAATATTTCTTTTTCCACCAACAGTCAGTAACACGTGTAAATGGGCTTCATGCTTCAAAAATTGAAATTCAGGAAAAGTAAAAGAAAAGAAATAAAAAGGAAACACAGTGTTTGACTGATTAAATTTTTGCAATGAAGATTTCTTGCTAGAAAATGTTTGTTTTACCATCAAAAGAGCAGTTAACAAGTATAAAATAGTATGCCATGTTTTAAAAGTTTAAATTCACGAATATTAAAAGAATTAAAAATAATTATTACAGCTATTTTAATACTTAATATTCTGTGTTCCGATTCTCGCAAGTTCTTATTAGCCGTGTCTGTGAAGGCTAATGCATAAAACACAAAAACTTTGGTTCCTGGATTTTTGCTTGCCCGTTTTTTGACAATTGACAGTAAAAACAGAAATATTTCTTCCAACTTTTGAAACAGCAAATGGAAAATCAGCAGAACATAAGAACATCAACTTCAATAAATTGAAAAAGGAAAAGTCTAAGTACTTCAGAAACGAAGAAATGCATTGGTAGATCCTGTGAGTAAAATGTATGACAGAAACTGTACAAAATTTACGAGAGAAGCTATACAATCTAGACAGAAACATGCTCGTATATTAGGAAAAATGTATACTTGTTTGCATTTTTTATGCGACGTTTACTGCAGCAAAATAACTCCTTTTACACTTTATTGACATTAATATTAGACGTTACTGCAAATTGTAAAAACTTGAGTTTGGAAGATCAATTATTTTCTTTTTTCTTAACTCGTTACATAAAAGTTACGCGAAAAAGTGAAAATAACCGTTTGTTTTTCAACGAATACTCAGGCATTTCAAGCCATTATTTTTTTATAAGAATTATATTCATTACTCTTCAAACCTTTTAATGTAGAAAAACGAAGTGTTATATAAAATAGTGTTACATAGAGTTCAACAGAATCATTATAAAGCAGGTCTACTAAAATGAACGAAATTGTAGCTAATTAGTATAAAGAAGTTTCCTTAGATGCAAAGAAATCCAATGTTTTCTCCTAAAAGGAAAAAATGCGTTTTAAACTGCGAAAACCGCAGGACGTATGCATAACAAAAGATTTCAATGCCCTTTAATATTTTGCGGTTTTTTTACAAAACATTTGACTAGAAAAAAGGACGCGGAAAAAGGAGGAAGCATGTTAACAGGGTTTACATGCGAAAAATTGCTGTAAGAATAGATAATACATAAAGACTGGCAATAGGAAAGAAGGGACGGCAAACGTATAAAAAATCATAAAAGGAAGATGAATAATAAAATAGCAAGATGTTCAAAAAAAAAAAACTGAAGTTTTTGTTATTTGAACCGAACCGCAAGAACGAGGACCTGTGTCAATGGTACTGTGGGCTTAAAAGGGACCAAACACCCGCAGCTCCTAGGGTTGCTTACAATCAGTGCAATATTTTTTCTACTGTTCAAAGAGTTTCGCCAAACTGTAAATTCCTGTAAAGTCAATAATGAAAAAGCAAACGTGCTAATTTAAAAATTTCGAAGTTCTAATGAAATCATCGCAAAATCGTTTAATTACGTTTGCGATTGAAACTTCGAGTTATGTCAGAGTGATGAAGACTTATTCTCGAATCAAGTACAAAGAAATATCTACCGTGGGTAATGAACAAGATGTTTTGATTTGCGCATTGCCTTGTTAGATTTTGCTCTACAGCCTAGTCGACTATTACTAGTTTTTTTTTTTTTTTTTTTTTTTGAGAGAGAGAGAGTCAAGATTTTTTTAGAAATTTTACTTTTTTACTTTAAAAAACATTAATAATGAATTTTTAAAAAATCTTGCCTCCTTCCTCCCATGACGATGTTTATCAGGCTAATGAGCACCTATGGGAAGTCACTGTTTTCTTATAACCAATTTCTTTTTTGACATATTTTGATAGACGATTCGGCAAATTTGGAGACAGCATGACAAAATTGAAATTTTCTGCAGACTATTATAATGATGCTATGCTCATGTTTTACCTTTCAGTAAAATTCAAGGTTACATTCTGAAATTGAAAATTTTCCCTCTTCCAAAAATTTAAGTTTGGAGCATCCCTGACCATGAATATTCCTTGAAAACAATAACACAAGAAAAAGACCATTACGCATTTCAAAGCAAATCAAGCAACTTCTGTGGTACGTACAGAAATAAATACATTTGAAAAAAACATGAGTTTTTATGTTTTTTTGCACGAACTCGTTTTTACTCGGTTGCGAGCAAATATCGCGGTGCTTTCTTTCTCGTTATACACGAGGTCGACTGTATGTGTAAAGCGTAATGTATAATATGAGTAGTTAAAAAGAAGTTGAACTGTATTTTAAACATAAAGGGTTTGATTTCAATAAGCAGTTTTTCTGACCTTGATTCCTATAAAATACACGTAGTGTCCTATCGACAATTATCTAACTCGCTTGTATTGCAGTTATATTATTGTTATAATCAGGGTCGGACTGAGTCTCCAAAGAGGGTAACAACATTGACTGTCAAAGGGTGCACAAGACGTTTCGGGGTGAATAGAAACAAAATCACACAGGTTCGAGGGCGCAAAAAAAAAAAAAAAAAAAAAAACAATTGTATTGCATCTTACTGTAGTTTCTGCTCAATCAATTGCCAGAGCCGTTAAATTTCCTTTTTTACTTCTTTAATTTTCAATTGTGAGCAATAAAATTTATAATGCATTATACACATTTACAGTCTTTTGTAACCGTAAACAATAAAAAAAAAAGACTTATCCACTGCGTCCCGTCCTCTACAATAGTTTAATCTGTTTTTTAAAGGAAAATTTTTTGGAGTAAAAAACACCTTACCAAATTTATTTGTTGTTTGAGAGAAACAGAGGGAACAAGAGCCTATTAGATTTGAAACCGGTCCTGGCACTAATAAAAAATAGCTGAGATAACTTGCCAAACGTGGCTACCCGGTAGCATCAAAAGTGCAGATTCAACAGCGCCGCATCCTCTACATACGTGACAATAGAGTTTGACCCCTACGAGACTCGTCTGAATTAACGAAGGGGGGAGGGGGGGACCTACATGATGCAGGTACAGGAGGCCCAATAATATGCGATAAAAATCAGCCCTGACAGTAGTGGGGAAGCGAACGATTCAGAGATGGCCACTTAACCACTCTCTACAGAAAAGAATACAATCATAATAAAAGAATTTCTACCACAAGAAAAGGGGAAAAAATATGAACAGACCTGGGAGTGACTTTCCGAGACGAAGGGCCACTTGAGCAATTTTAGTTTTGAAAGATCTTTGGGATGTCTTCCTGTCTCGAACTGAAGCAGCTGTAACTTTATTCATCGATCAAAAAGAAACAGACTCATCGATGAAAAAAGAAATGGCTTGTTCCAAACGACGCCTTTTATCACTAACGCTAAGAGTTTTCGGTGTGAAGGAAAAGAAAGTACTAGCAGATACTAATCTCTGGGGCAGAAAACTCATCTCGAAGAACAACAGAAGTGAATTTTTCGAAAACAGTTGCCATTTTTTTGTATGAAATTCGATGATGCCAAAGTAATCAAAAATTATTTTGAACACACACACCCAATATGTATAGATATATTTAAAAACCTTTTTGGCTCAGGCTAGCGCTTTTTTAAATAAAATAACACAGATGAAAACTTTTAAAAAGAAAGCTGCAAGAATTTCTATATTTCCTCTGAGATATCTCAAAAATAAGGTATGAAATTTAAATCTCTTTGACTGCGATTTAGTTTCTAGTAAAAAGAGTAATGACCACGCTAATTCAATTTGAATTTGTAGAATCAGAGCTATTGTAGCTAAGAATATTGTGCACAACCCTAAAAACTTGGTGTTATCGGATGCGAAATAAAAATAGTACAAATAGTAAAAAATAAATAATTTTTTTTAAATTACAAAATTCATTTCTCTATGCATGGTTCTTCAAAAAGTTAATTTCAGATTTTTTAGAAAGGAAATGCCAGCATTTTTAAAAATTAAAACAGAGTTTTATATCAAATCTAGACATTGAACTAGATTAGTTTTTCTACTCAATGCTAATTTTTGAACGTTTGAAAAATTCAAACATTTCAGACAATAGTCTGCAGTCTTATTCTTGACGTTTAAAAGTTAAAAGTGTCTTAACGGTTACGCTCACCACTGGCATGTGATTTTAAAAAACAAGCAGTTTCTTCTTTTGGATATGTCAGCGAAACAGCAAGAGAATGCCAAAATCAGATCGCGGGACGAAATCTGTATCGTGTCAAGTCGTTTACCATATCTTGTAACTACGCAATTTTTTGTATTTGACATCGCATGAGTGTCCTTAACAAGAAAATGCTATGTTCCCACCCCCAAACTTGCAAATTTTTTGCAAACGGAGAACGAAAAACGACAAAATCAAACGGATTTATTTCACTATTAATAACAAATTCGATCAACATATGGCGCTGTGCTTATTACATTAATGAATAAAAATAACCGTTTACTTGGGGGGTTAAATTTTAGAGTAAAGACATTTTATTTCTTCATACTCATATAATAATAAAAATATTTGATTGAAATCCGACTATAAAAATGTGTTTTGTATCTTGTTCAAGCAATGGAGTACTTGATTTTATAAACAGCATGGCGGCGCGGCACCTAGGAAGCAATGCGTTTGCTAATGAGAATAAAAATGATATTAATCCTGTCTCTGCAAAAAAGTTTTGGTAAAAATAAGGAATATAAAGATAGGTAGTTTGAATTAAAACAGCGGTTCCCAACCTGTGAGTCGCGACATTATTTCTATTTTAAAATGTGCACTCAGTTTTTAGACTATTAAATTAATAACAATTTTTAAAAAAGCATCATTTCTATTTTCCTTTGTAGCAATCAGACCCGAAACTAGGATTTCTCAGAAAATTCTAAAGAATTAGATCTAAAGAAATTTCCATCCCTGGTGGTAATGAAAAAAAAAAAAAAAAACAACTAAAAATTGTATTTAAAAAAAATAAATGAGCATTAATAAAGAAATGAAACAAAAATAAATTTTAAATTTTTTTGATAAAACATTGATGACGAAAACGTGCACTAATTTCGCAGACGAGTTCTTTTAGCAAAGCTTTTTATTTTCTACACAATTTAGCATTTTGAAAGAAGTGAACAAATATCGTTTTGTGTATTGCAGTAATGTTCATTCAATAAAAATCACACTCAATGAATTAAACGGGAATTCCTTAAAAATGAAGTTGTAGGCCTGAAATTTTGAATTTTCCAGGGGGTGTCAAAGAATGCATATATAATGCAAATTTATCGAGTAATCGCAAAAATCATGCCTACTTATATGGAAATATACATAATTTTTTTCAAAACCAGGCGTGGCGGGCTATTGCCCTCTCCCGACCTCCCTTTCCCCCTAAATGACGGCCCTGAATACTTTTCTCGGCCTTTATCTATTCTCGCTGCATTTTACTACTACAGTGTTGCAATAAAACAAAATTCATCGAAAACCTCCTTACACGAGAAAAAAAATATTAAGATGTTTAGCTTTGCCAGATCAATATGATCTTCAACCAGTCTTTCATCATTGAATTTCTCTAACTAAAATTTTATTTAGCTGTGAAGAAATTAGGTATAATGCAGAAAACGCGCAGCAACTCTGATTTTTACCTAAATTAAAAGTAAAGCTATTTACTATTTTACGTAAAAGAAATACAAATATTAGTCTAGATGCTTAGATTTGCCAGATTGATTCAACCGTTCATTCACTATTGAATTTCCGCAGCTTAATTTTATTCAGCTACAAAGGGGTAAGATATATTTCGGAAATATACGCAGTAACTTATTTCAACCTAAAGTAAAGCTATATTTGTTTGTTTAATTATTGCTCCAATGGAACGGGTTTAACCCTTTAAAACCTCCCATTCAGAACGGCCTTGGTAGCAATGTTAGTTGTTACCAAGGCAACAAATTGAAGTATATTGTTTAAAAAGTTGTCATTGAGTTCATATTTTCTCAAAGTTCGTTGTATTTGTATGAGTCACTTTTCGTAACTATAAAAGAAAATGTTTTTTATAATTCGTCTATACAACAAGTGTATGTTGAATCAGAAAATTAATATTTGAGTGCATAAACTTTTCAAGTGTAAAAATTATGGTGTAAAATTTAGATTATAGTAGCTATTTCTTTTTGACTTCTAAATTTATTGTGTTACTCGCATTATTACCACACTGTGGCGTTCGCATCTGTACATAGCGGAAAATATGCTGAAGCAAGTATATTATTCATAGAAAAAGACATTGTATTTCAAACAAATATCATTGGAAATGGGTCAAACTGTTCTATTGAATTGTATGCGTATGTTATGACGGCAGTAAATATGAGATTAAACGCGGGGGGGGGGGGGGGGGATAGTGAGAATGGAGCACCATTCAAGTGACTTTTGCCAGTGATTTAAATTAGTTGTGAGTTTAAAAATATTAATGATAATTATTAATGCTAGAAATTCATATTATGGTCGGTGAGTTTTGCAATATTTATTTTTTAAATTTTAAACTTACTGTTTTACTTTCACATTTAATTTTCATGATTATGATATTTTGGTCGCAAAATGGTTATGAAGATTCTAAGGCATCCATGCATTAATTTGCCAGAAGTCCTTCTTTGTATGTGACAAAACTTGTAATTAACTGCCTTAAAATTTCATGGGGGCATTTTCACTACTTTTAAATTTTAAAATATCGCTTTTATCAAAATAATATATATCTTTTTATGTTAAAATTTAAAACAAGAAAAATAAAAGAAACAGTTGAAATTTTGAAAAAATATCAGAAATACGCAAAAATAATGAATAGGGTCTGGTGGGGGAAAGTGGTCAATGGGGTAAAGTGGTCATACGTCAAATAAATGGCTAGGGTATGGTGGGGGAAAGTGGTCAATGGGGTAAAGTGGTCATACTTCAAATAAATGACTATAGCTTGGAAATAAATGTTCGAATGAATGTGAAAATTTTATTTCAGGTTCGTTGAGTTAGAAACTACATTTTGAATACAAAATTTCAAAACTGGCAAAATTTTATTTGGTAAAAAAAAATATTTTGTGTAAAAATGAAAATTTTAAAAATCTAAACACCTCTTTTAACTTCTTTGAGAAATTTTGTTTGTTAGAATTATGAACAGATCGACGGCACAGGAAGCTTCCTGCATGTCTTAAGATCGCTTGCTCATTAGCAGTTATCTGAATATATTTTAGATAATTTTTAAGAACAATTTCAGTAAGATCGGGTAAAGTGGTCATAATATTAGGCTTAACGAATATTGTTTTTCTAATGTCACTTAATAGTTAAGTATAAGGCAGATATAAATTAAATATTAATTTCACTTAATATGTATTGTTATTACAGTAAGTAGGGTTAAATATACCAGTATATACGTATGCATACGCATATACTCGTGTAGGCGCGTACTCTCTTAAAAAATTCCAGCGATTTTAACTCAGACTGAGTAAATTTTCACTCCTTTACAGTTTCGAAAACGCACTTTCCTTATAGGAGTGAATTTCATTCCTTTTGCGGAGCGGTTATTTTCACTCCATTTGGATAAGCTAATTTCACTCCCTTTTGATAAGTGTTTCCACTCATTTTTAAGACTAAATTAATATCCTAAATGAGTGACTGCTTTCCGTTTTGGAAAGCCGCTATTTCACTCTTTTTTAGAATAAAATAGATAAAATCATTTCACTCTCATTTGGTGAAATTGTAGTTTCACGTAAATGTGTTTTCATGCGCTTATGCTGTGTATTTGAATTTAAAACTGTTTTTAAAATTGTTATTTTATTTGAAAAAAAAATAGGTTAAAAAAGTGTGAAAAAAAACTGCTTTTAGTGTTTCCGAAGAGGTTGCACAAAAACTGTATGGTAAGTACGAAGACTTTTCTAATTTATTAAAACTTTAACTGGTAATATTTCTTGAACTACTCGTATATCGTTACAAATCACCCACGTGCAATATTACGTACATTTCCGAATTTAAAGATTGAAATAAAATTAAACAAACCCACACAGTTCCAAATAAATAGATTTAAAATTTTGAAACTCTATATTGATATTCTCAGTGTGCCTTTTAATATTAATAATGTTTTAAAAGTTACCTCAGTTCAAATTAATTTAAAAAGTCACTCATAAACAAGATACGTTTGAATTCAATTTTGTTTCTTCGGGGCCATTCATTAATTACGTAAGGACAATTTTGGCAATATTTTTGACCTTCCCTTCCCTCTATGTAAGGGTATGTAAGACTCCCTCCCCCCCCCCCCATCTTACGTAAGATTCTTTTTTTCTTCACAATAATAAAATAACAAATATTACATCACTGGGATCGTTCTTAAATTAACTATCATTATTATTTTTTTAAAACCTTTTTGAGTAAAGAAATGTTTACTGTAAGGAATCTAGACCGAATTTTTTTTCGACAAATAATTTTTGTATATGATGCGATACTAATTAAAAATAAGACATGCAAAACACAGAGCGATTCTTTTATTATATTTTACACGTTTCATTCTTTGAAACACAAAACAGCTCATCCTATAATACATACTTTTACCTTCCTGAAGCAAATGAAATATAATATTTGCCAAACCACTTGACCGCGGATTTCTAATATAAAATATCGGCTTGGAAAATATTAGTAAGAATGGATCTAACCCCCCCCCCCTCCAAGCAAGGGTATGTAGAGAATTTTTCACCCCCTCCCCTTCAGGACACTTACTTAATTAATGAATTGGATGTTACACATATGAATGAGTGTATTGTACAAAGTTTATGATACTCTTTAAAGTTTATTATACACACAAACAATATTTGATTAATTTAAAATATACGCAGTGGCTGGAGCTCCGACCATCGGGAGCGGATTCGGTATCCGACCTATAGATTTGCGCATGGTCGGGTCTGTAACACCTGCCTAAAATATATATACAGTACACACACACACACACACACCAAAGATGGTAACGACTGTTTCAAATGTCCTATTTTTGATTCGATGACCGAAACAAAATTGTTGATGAAAGTTTCATTCATTTGGAAGAAAAAGTTACAAAAAGTTCGCCGTAACATTGCACGTGGGTGATTTGTAATGATATACGAGCAGTTCAAGAAATATTAACAGTTACAAGTTTTAATAAAAAAGAAAATTCTTCGCACTTACCATGCAGTTTTTGTGCACTTCCTTCAGGAACCTCATTCGGCAACAAATATTGTTTAAATTCATTAAATGAAGACATTTAGATAGCGACATCCACTTGGTACTCGCGACCAACGTTAGATAAGCCTAACGTGGAGGTATAGAAGATTCTCCCTAAACAAAATCCCGTGACAGAATCGAACCAATGAAAATGATTTTGAGTCCTTCTTTTAAAGAATGTTTTTATATTTCGCTCATCAAACGGAGTGTTTCCGAATTTCACGCGAATAAAGAAAAGTTTTAGTCTTTGTTTTTTCGTAAAGCGTCTTTTTTCGATAAAGCTCGCACTCAGAAAGAATGAATGCACCCGCAATAGATTTCACTCTTTTTAAGAGTTATTTTTTCGCTCTTTTGAATTAAGAGTGTACCTAAACGTATTCACATAAATGCATCAATAAATACGTATATAGGTATCTGCGATATAGGTATTTTTTATCTATGCAGAGATACATTCGACTATACACGTATATACTTGCTTTTACTCGTATGTATACGAACACTTATATACTCAGGTAGACACGTATATACACGTACGTACTCGAGTAGACACTTACATACAAGCATATGATATACAAGTATACAGGGTGAGTTTAAACTCTTGGGAAAATTTTTAAAAAGGTGTAGAGGGGAGGATAAGAAGCAAGAATAATAAGGAACATATGGTCACAAACACAATGCTGACGCACTACATGCACACAAAGCCAAAGACTGATGGATGCAAAACGGGTTACAAATTTGTTACACTAAGACAATTTTACACCACATTTTAGGTCGTAAGAAAGTTTTAAAGCGATTGAAGAAATCTGCTGTCTGCAGCAGAAATAACAGTAATACAAGGCGTACGTGTAATACAGGCGTCGTAATCACAAAGACCTCTCTGTTTTAATAACGAGACTTTTGAAAAACTTTCATCCATCGCTGCGCCTTTGTTGCGATGCGTGTATTAGAACTACTACGGGTCGTAACTTTTAACAAGTGCTCTAAATATTTCTTAAAACAAAAGTTTTGAGTAAAATCATCTTTGTGTAAAAAATTTGTGACCGGTTTTGCATCCATCAGTTCCTGGCTTTGTGTGCATGTAGTGCGTCAGCGACCATAAGCTCCTTATTATTCTTTGCATTTTATCCTCCCCTCTCACACTCCTTAGATTTTTGCTCCAGAGCTTGGATTCACTCTGTAGGCATACATGTATATAAGCGTATATACTCGTGTATACATATATGTACTGGTGTATACACGTAAATGTACGTATACTGGTCTTTTCGAGTATATAACTGTGTTTACACGTATACATACGTATATAATCATGCTTCCATATATACAAGTATATACGTGAGTAGATACGTACAAACAACCACTGGATGCATCCACGAATTAACTCGTGTATACCCGTATATACATTTATGTACATTTGTGTATGTACCCACATGTACACCTGTATATATATATATATGCGTATATACGTCTACTATACACGTATATATTCAGGTATGCACGTGTATACTCGAGATACAAGTGCATACATGCATATGACGTTCGTTTATACGCGTATATACACGTAACACATATATAAACATGACACATATATACTCGTGTAGATACGTCAACACTCCTTTAGGTAACCACGTATACATGCTTATATACTTGTGTATACACGTATATACTTGAGTAGGCACGTGCATGCATGTATCTGATGTATACATGTATCTACTCATATATGAACGTGTTTACTCATGTTTACACGACACGTATATACTCGTGTATAAACACATACATTAGTGCATATACTTGTAACCATAAAAATAACTGAAATATACAAATATTATGGTTATTTAATATGGTTTTGCATTTATTTTTAACTATGACCACTTTACCCCATGCTATGACCACTTTCCCCCATCCCATGGGGTAAAGTGGTCATAAATACAAAGAGAAAAGAAAGTGTTGTAAAACTAATTAAATCAATTTTTTTTTCTAAACTTCAATGTACTGTGTTCTTTAATAATGCAATGTAAAATATCAACAAAAAAAGTTGAAGTGTTTAAATAATTTGTTGTATTTATTATCCACCAAAGTTAAAAACTACGATTTTATGACCACTTTACCCCACCAGACCCTATAGCTTGGAAGTAAATGTTCGAATGAATGTGAAAATTTTATTTTCGAGTAAGGTAGTTAGAAACTACATTTTGAATACAAAATTTTACAACTGGCAAAATTTTACTCGGTAAAAAAAAAAATATTTTGCGTGAATATGAAAAATTTTAAAATTTAAACACCTATTTTAACCATTGAGCTATAACACTAAGAGGAGAGAGAACTTCCCATTCTTCTACACTGAGGCTCACGGTCTGAATTTCGAGCGAGTTTGGCAAAACCAATTGTATTATAAAACATCTTGTTTAATGGCAAAAGACCGCTTCTTTTGCCACAACGATTTGAACATATTAAGGATTTGAAAAATGCACGGCAAAAGGCTTTACATGATAAAACTTGAGTTTAAATGTTAAAACTGCGATTCTTTTGCCATACTCGCTTGGGCAAAAAACGGACCGATTAGTTCGCTCTCCTCTTTTAATGTTAAGCTCAATGATTTTAACATCCTTGGGAAATTTAGTTTGTTAAAATTAGGAACAGATTGACTGTACAGGAAGCTTCCTACATGTCTCAAGAACTCTTACTTATTAGCAGTTAGCTGAATCTATTTTAAATAATTTTTTTGAACAATTTAAGTAAGATGGGGTAAAGTGGCCCTAATATTAGGCTTAAGAATATTGTTCTTTTAATGTCACTTAATCTTTAGGTATAAGGCAGATACAAATTAAATATTAATTTTACTTAATTTGCATTGTTTTTGCAGTAAACGGGGTTAAATATACGAGTATATGCGTATATATACGCATATATATTCGTGTAGACATGTACTTAGACGTATTCACATAAATGCGCCAATAAATACGTATATGAGTATCTGAAAGTATTTTTCATCCATACAGCTATGCATTCTACTATACACGTATATGCTCGCTTATACTCGTATGTATAAGAACACTTATATACTCAGTTAGACACCTATATACGCATACGTACTCGAGTAGACACTTACATACAAGCATATGATATAAAAGTACACACGGTGAGTTTACATTCTTCAGCAAAGTATTAAAAAGTGTTAAGAGGAGCGTGTAAGAAGCAAGAATCAATGAGGAACATATGGTGACAAACACAATGCTGACGCGCTACATTCACGCAAAGTGAGAAAAGGATTGATGCAAAACAAATCACAAATATACATACATACATACATTTTAGGACTTAAAGTTTTAAAACGACTGATGAAATTTGCGGCCTTCAGCTGTAATACATGCGTCGCATTCACAGATCCCTCTCTGTTGCAATAACGAGACTTTTGAAAAACTTTCATCAGTCGTTGCGCCTTTGTTGCGATGCGTGTATTAGAGCTACAACAGACTATAACTTTCAACAACTACTCTAAATATTTCTTAAAAACTAAAATGTTAGGTAAAATCATCTTTGTGCAACAAATTTGTGCCCTGCTTTGCATCCATCAGTTTCTGGCTTTGTGTGCATGTAGCGCGTCAGTGATTATAACTTCCTTATGATTCTTTGCTTCTTAACCTCCCCTCTCACACCCCTTTGATTTTTGCCCAAGAGCTTAGATTCACTCTGTAGTCCGACATGTATATAAGCTTTTATTCGCGTGTATACATACATTTTCTGGTCGGGTGTATACACGTAAATGTACGTATATACGTCTATACAGGTATATAATCGTGTTTACATGTATACATGCGTATATACTCGTGCTTCCATATTATATATACGTGAGTAGACATGTACAAAGACGATGGATGTATCCACGAATTAACTCGTGTATACCCGTATATGTATTTATGTACACTTATATATGCGTATATACGTCTACTATACACATATATACTGAAGTATGCACGTGTTTTCTCGAGATACAAATGCATACACGCATACGATGTTCGTTTATACGCGTATATACTCGTATATACACGTGACACGTACTTATACGTGACATGTATATACATGTGACACGTATGTACTCATGTCGACACCTATACACTCCTGTAGGTAATCACATATGCATGCTTATATACTCGTATATACACGTATATACTTCAGTAGGCACGTGCATGCATGTATCTGATGTATACATGTATCTACTCATATAGGAACGTGTTTACTCGTGTATGACACGACACGTATATATTCGTGTATACACGCATGTACTCGTGAATATACTTGTAACTATGAAAACGACTGAAATATACAAGTATTAGGGTTATTTATAATGGTTTTACATCAATTTTTACTATGACCACTTTACCCCATGCTATGACCACTTTCCCCCACCCCATGGGGTAAAGTGGTCATAAAAACATAGGGAAATGAAAGTTCTATTAAACTACTAAAATCAATATTTTCTTCCTAAAATTCAATGTACCGGGCTGTTCCGGTAGAAAAACATGCTAAACTTGACTCTTTGGGAACAGCGACAAAAAAAATCTAATCGCCGGATTGCAATGAAACTTTTTACTATATCAGATGAATGTGTAAAAAACAACGTACATGAAGTAAATTGCTGCTGAGTTACCTACATTTATCACAAAATGATATTAAAAAGTACTTTTTGTCAAATATGAAATATTTCTCTTGAACACATTCATGAAAAATCATCTAAACACAGAGATTCGAGATTTTTTTCTCTGAACCATAGAAACAATGTAGACGCATTGCAATTGAAATATTTTGTAAATATCATTAAAAAATTTTTCAATGCTCACGTGTTCTGAAACTTACTCGATTCTGTCTACTAATCTTATAGTTGCCTAAAGTGCCAATAGATGGTGTCAAAAACTCGAATAAGTAAGGATACGTGAAATTAAGGTCTATTTTATTAATAGTTCGGCTTTTTTCTCATTTTTATGCTAATAAATGATTCCATATGGACCATAAACTTTCTGTAACAAGTTTCATTCCTTCATATTCTTCATAAATCAGTCTAGATTTTTTTTTCTCTAAAACCAATTGTTCGTGATCGCGTGGAGATCCCGCCGGACAAATATCGCCATCAGTGAGTTTTGCAGATGAACTAGATTTTTGCGAAAAAGTGAGGCTTTCCATGCGTGTGCCTGAAGTGATGGCCAGTGGTATCGGATGTCAGTGCTTGTAGCTTATGCTTGAGGCGGCAGTTATTGTAGTCGAGGAAAGAGAAAGGGGGGAGGGAGGACATCCCCGCGTGTATTTTCCGTGTTGTTAGAAACAGGTGGGTGAACAAGAAGTGGAGGATTGGCCTACGAGTGCTCGCCACAGAATCTTTCCTAATCCGCAATGAATATCTTTCTAAATTGACGCAACAGAGATCATTAAAATTTCGTGATATTTTATTTCAACAACGATTTTAACTATTTTTCAAGAAGTAATTAATATTTTCTAATGTTAACGAAGGACAAAGATGATCTGAAAATAGTTCTTATTTAATAAAGAAACCTTGCTCAATCCATTTGCGCAGGTGTGACATCTTTGTGCATATATTTGCCCTTTATAACAAAGAGCAAAGTATTATGTATGATAATATATGAACTTTCAAAAAAAAAAAAATTGAACTTGAAAAGTAAAGATTTTTACATATTGTGTGCGTACGCGTAATAGGCTCAAATCATTACCTTGTAGACACGAAACTTTTTTAGAAAGTAGGTACTTCATATATTATGTAACGTTTAATGGTTTTTATATTTGAATGTATCAAAATTTTAAGACAAAGCTTAAAATTCTGGGAATAAATTGCAAATACAAGCATAAAAATGTCAAATTTGTGCAAATGGATTAAGTAAATCTTCATCTCAATTTTATACTTTAAAGTTTTAGACTTGGAAAAGTAACAGATTAAGTAAACATTATATTGATAAGCGTTAATTTAAATTGCACAGGAAGTATTATAGTGTGATCCGCGAGTTACTGACCATCAGCCAGTAAGTTGAACTAACTTGTAACAAAGGTTTTGATTTGACCATTATGAAGGTTACGTACGATATACTTACAGAGACATCTAGAAGTTTTCAAGGAAGTCACTTTTCTTACTGGTGCAAACTGTTATCAGATAAAATGTTGAATCACCTTTTTCTAGGTTAAATTTTTTAATTTTACAGGTTCATTTACTGAGATATGCTGATCAATGCTTATTCTCAGTGAAGGAAAAAAAATGCATTTAATAACTATCCATTTATGCTGTTTGTTATTGAAGGTTGGTCGATTACATGCATTGATCTAAAATGCCTTCAACGCCAGTAATTGACAAACACGATCTACCTGTAGTAATGACATAGTTAAATGCTAGTTTTAAAGCTTTTTTCTTTATACCAAAGTAATTACAAACATTTTTATGTTAAAGATATGAATGTGTATAGTACAACTTTTATTGAGAAAAAAAATATTTTAACCATTAATTGACTAGCTTGGTTAATTACTAATGCTCCAGATCAGCGGTTTCCAACCAGCATGTTGTGACTTCCAAGGGAGTCGCGAAGAATTTCTTATAAGAGAACACATTCAAAAACATATCATTAAACAGTTTAAAAACTAAAATATGTAGAGGAAAAAAATCATTTTAGAGAAGCATCAATACTTGAGCATAGTGGCGAATTTAAAGAGCCTGATGATCCCTCAGCATCATTACATTTTGGTTTACGGACTTGCATCCCTACAAATTGCCGCGAAAGAGTCGAAAAAAACCTCCCTATAACATTATCTAAAATTGTCTGAAAGTTCGTTTTTGGAACTTCAATATCGAATTTTTTTGTGAGACAGTCTCTTAACCCCAACCCTCATCCTGAAAGATGTCATGTAATTGCGTTTTCAGGACTTAATTTTGGAAATATTTCGAGAAGTTCCTAGAACCCTATCCCATTCCCTAAAAATAGCAAAGAAATGGATTTTTAAGCTTTCAATTTCGGAAAAATTTCACAGGAGTGCCTTCTATTCCTTTTGCATGATTAAAGACCGTACAAACATTCCTTTTCAGGATTTAAATTTAAAAAAAAATTCCGCGTGAGGGTCTCCGATCGTTTCGCCTTGCCATCTAAGATAATCTACTATTCTATTTCTGAAACTTAAATTTCCAAAGTTTCCTTCATATTACCCCCAATCATTTCTCCCCCCCCCCCAATCACTAAAACTTGATTAAAATACGTTTTGGAGACTTCAATTCCGGAAAAATTCCGGGGGAGAGGCTACCTATCCAAACATTTGCCTAATATTTAAAGGAACAAACAAAAAATACGAACAAAAAGACTATTTTTTTTTAAAAATATTTCTAAAATCCAGGAGGTTCCAATGGCCCCTCCTCACCCTGATTTCCCAAATGACGGACCTGAAATAAACTTTGAAACAAAATCCAGGAAGGATAGATCGTTTTATTGATTTTTAAAATATTTTTGGGGGAATACCCCATTGGATCTCCCTTTTTGCTACATATTTTCCTGGTTTTCACCTCTCTAGCCCTTCCGAAGAATGCTCGTAGTCATAGTATATATTCCATTCTCCTCCAAATAAAAATGATGACAATCAAATGACTACTCATCATCGAAGGGGGGGGGGGGAGTTCACTAATCTTGCTAAAACAAAAGGAAAAAAAACAGTATTTAGTTAAAATTTCATCACGTTTGGGAAGCAGAGAAGTGCTTGAACTAAATCCAATAAGTAACTTTTATAACTTGGTTGTCCGTTTTCTGCTCAAGTCATTGTGGCAAAACAAGACGCATGTTTTATTCTGATCAACGTTTTGAATACAATCAACTTTAAACTATAATACTCAAAAATATACTGTCGTGAATTGTATGATAAATTTACATTTTCCCCACTCAAAATTGAACATTTATATCTCTCATATACAGTCGGCTTCCGCTCCAAAGCGATTCAACTTACGCCAAATGCCTATAACGCGAGTTTTTCTCGAGTAACGAATGTTAGAGCTAACGCTAATTTCTCACCCACAACACGAAAACTTTTAGAAAGGAATCGTGGCGCAAAATGACGGCTTCGCTATTTACTACTAAATATTAGTTTCGTGAATATACTTTCATCCTTTTAGCATCACTAACTGCTCTAGTTCCCACCCAGCGCTAGTCAAAACATCGCTTTGTTAGTGTGTATAAATAACAACTCCACAATTTTCTTTTAATATTTTAAATTCTAAATATGAAAGGTGATGAAATATTCTGCACCAAAGCACGCTGTTTCATGCTATGTTTGTGAAGATAGAAGGAAAAAGTGAAAATTTGTGACAAGATAACGAATTTTTGAACGCTTGAAACTCTAAAAAATGGTTCGAAGGCAGTGGCGGATTTACCAGGGGGGTGGTGGAGACGACCGCCCCCTCCGTAACTGTCATTTTCGAAAACCAATAATATAGAATTAAAGGAATTACTAGCTTTCGCTATTAATTTCAATCAAGTACATTCCACAAATTTGCTTTAAATTAAGTTGAGACAGTGTAGTCGAAGATGGACAGCATTACCCACTTTTTAATTTGAAACCGAAGCTCGCCCCTCCCCTCTTTTTTGAACATTAATAATTTTTATATTTCTATATGTATCTTTCAACCTTTTTCTTCCATGGACTACACTATACTGGTATGATGATACATTTTGCTATGATTTAGAACAGTGGTTTCTAACCCTGGGGGTGATAGCCCCCAAAAGGAAGGGCGATAAGTTTGTGAGGGGCGATAGGGGGTGATTAAAATTTAAAATACAGGCTAAAAGGGGGCAATTGATTCCCTCACCCCTACATAGTGGGTTGAGGGGAGGAATATGGCTTTCACGTTTTTCAACCGCCACCCCATTGAAAAGAATGTAAATCCGCCACTGATCGAAGATAGCACAGCAATACTGTATAGTACTATTACAGTGTAGTGCTTTATTATTACTGCATACTGTATATGTACCGTACTGTTTTTTTTCTTTTTTCATGTCTCTCTCTCCCATTGATAGTTGATATTGTGCATCGTTTGAATACTGCTGTTTTTTTAAAAATACGGTAAAAATTCAGCTGTTTATGCAAGAAACGGTAATATATTGTTAAGAAATGGTCTGGAACAGTTTAAAGGGTGTTTAAAAATGTCTTAAATAATTGGATAAGTTAATACAAAATTCGTATATTGTACACGAATTTGTATATAACACACACACAAAATCAACTCCTTCAAAGTTTCAGTAAAGATACTCAAGTTAGTTGAAATCTATGATCTAATAAACTTTAATTTTAAAAGCACCAGCTTTGATACGGTGCTCCAAAACTTGAATTTGTTTATGTATATATATGTTTTTTTTTTTTTTTTTAATTATAAAATGAGAAAAAGCTTACTGATGATCAATTGGGTGACGGAGAATTAAAAACAGCAACAATAGTGATAATAATAATAAACAGAAATTTAAAATTAACTTTAAATTTCTTTCTATTAGAATTATGTTGTCTGAAAATTAATTTTTTTTCTCTCTTTTTTCTTCAAGTCCTTATTCTATTATACCCTTCTCAAATAGTTTCAATTATGCGTGCTCAGTCATTTAAAACGAGGGGCATCATGACCGGATAATTGGACAGTTCGGGCAATTAGAGTTTGGATAACTGGAATCCTACTTTGATATAACACAAATGTAATGTATCTTCAAATTCAGAAACCTGTAATTCTGTTATGGGGGAAAAATTCACTTCAGAGAACTCATAATTTAAAAATATTGATTTTATTTTTAAAAAACCATTTTTTGTGAAGTTATTTCTGAAATTAGATTTTTTTGGAGTTTTAAATAATAAAAAATGTAATAAACATCCATGGAATGGCACAACCAATGATTAAAAAAATTATAATAACGAAAATTTAAAAAGAATCGCCGTTTTTGGTTCTGGACCAAAAATGGCCGCCAGGGGGGGGATTTTGGAATGCCTCCCCTTTGTAAAATTTTTGTTTATACAATGTCTACAAGCATGCCGAGTTTCATAATTTTATCACAATTTGCAGTTTCTTCCCCCGTAGCACCCCGACTATTTCCAAGTTAGGCGAAAACTAAGATCGATCTCGGGGGGGGGGGGGGGAGCTGTTCCTCCCCCTCTTTGCACGACTGGGCCCTGTTAAATGCCGTAAAAAACTATGTTTTCTTCTTCAAAATTTTAAAAGATTCGTACCACCAAGTTTTCTCTGTAATTCCATGGTAATTTTTGTGGACCTTTGTCATGAACAAAAGGTAAAATTCCTCGTAAAGATTAAAAAAATGTGACCTTTCAAAGACAATTTTCTTTTAAACTGTCCAAGTCTGATTTAACAAACTTTCCAGTCTTTTCTATTACTATTTAGCAATTTCTATAAATGCAGCATGAAGGAAACAAAGCTTCTAAAGATTAATATTTAAAAAAAAAAAACTACATTAGATTGACAACTTTTATTAGTAGATTTAATAGCCAAAAAGAAGACATTTCTAAAATATGTTGCGATAAATTTACCGAAGTTTCCGCGGTTAAAAAGATGAACCCTTGGTATAACGAAATCATTTCTGATCTAAACTTCAAATCGAAGCAAAAATGCTCTTATCTCATTTCTCTGCAGCGGTTTTGTTTGCTTTTCCGATTCCTTCGCGCTGTCAATGCCTGAAGGCACTTGAGGGGTGTGTTTCGAACAATGAAAGACATTCCTCACTGACTCCTCTGAAGAACAATATCTCCTCCACACAAATTCCGGTTTGTCCCCTTTTATGGATGTCGCGTAAATCCTGTCAGTTGTAAAACTAGTTTGCGGCTAAAACGTACAACGAGCATGATGCTTTCGTCACAACCAGGGTGCAACATTTTGCGCCATCTATTGGGTAAAGGAAGTTTTTTTCATAAAATGGGACACTCTTAATAATGCAATGTAAAATAACAACAAAAAAGTTGAAATGTTTAAAGAATTTGTTGCATTTATTATCCACCTAAGTTAAAAACCTACGATTTTATGACCAGTTTACCCCACCAGACCCTATAGAGTTCTACAGGGTGTCCCAAAAGGTCGTTTACAAACTTAACATGCTGGTCTGTCATATCATGATGAACAAGATTTACATAGGAACATGTGTTCGCAAACGCAATGCTGGCGCACTCCATGCACACAAAGTCAGACACTAACGGATGCACAACATGTCACATATCTATTATACAAAGACGGTTTTATACAACATTTTAGTCTTTTAGGAAAGCTTAAAGCAGTTGCTAAAATTTGAGTCCTGCCAACTCTCATAATCACGTTGCAACGACAACGCAGCGATCAGAGAAATCTTGTCAGAATGGATCGTTATTACGACGGTCGGTACTTCGTTCGTTGCGACGGTGTCTGACAGTTAAAGGCAGCAAATTTCAACAACAGCTATAAGCCTTCCTTGAAAACTAAAATGTTGTGTAAAATCGTCTTTGTGTAATAAATATGCGACATGTTCTGCATCCGTTAGTGCCTGACTTGGTGTGCGTAGTGCGCCAGCATTGGGCTTGCGAACGTATGTTACTATGTAAATCTTGTTCATCATGATATGGCAGACCAGCATGTTAAGTTTGTAAACGACCTTTTGGGACACCCTGTATTTTGAATTTATAATATCAAATGCGCTTCAAATGGATACATTTACAAGTTTTAAACTACATTAAAGTTTTTAAAAAAAATCAAAAGTTTTCAAAAGAAACACCAAGAAATTACATAAAATGCTACCAGAACAGCTCAACTTCTGCTGCCTCTGAAAAAATAATGTGCAACTATTTTCGTGGGAACATTGTATTTTCTGACCTATTATGCATCTAGGCCTGTGAAAAACAATTTTTTTTCAGTTACCGAATGTGGTAAACGAAACTTGATTTCTAAGCAGCTTTCAGCGTTCGTCCTGCTATCTAAATAACGTTAACGACGCTTCAGTTATCTTTGAAATCCTTCAAATATTTTGCTTCTTTAGATTTCTAAGTGCTGTCAGCGTGGAGTTAACAATGCAATTAAATGCCTCCGAACCAGAGCTATTGTTTGCTGCAGAAAATTCCTCCTTTATTCTAGAAGTAATAAGTACAAATAATGCCTCATCACAGTCTGAAATTAGAGATTTTACTTCAAATTGAGGCAGGGAGAAGCAAAATGGGTGCAACAGACTCTTTTCAAGTTCTGAGTAAAACACGCGCAAAATTCAAACCATAGGTAAGGTTTCCCTGAAAAGTTTTCTTTAAATCCTGCTGCACCTGTCAGGAGTATTATTACGCAAAGCGCTGGGTATTATTACCATCTCTTACCACGAAACCAGATGAGAGTTTATTCTACCAATTGTACTAGTTAAATCCAAACTTTTATTTCTTGGGTCTACATCCGTTTGCTTAAGTTCTTCATTAGTATCGCGTGCTTTGCATCGTCTAAGATATGAGCTGCCTGCTCAAGAGTATGTGATCTATCATCAACTACAATGCTGTTTGGATAACTCTAGATGAAAAAAATGAAATGATTTGACACACAACCAGACGTTCTAACGGCAGAAATTTTCAAATGAGTCAATTAAGTTGGGATTCGACACTCGTGGCTGACTATCAACCTACTTGAGCACATAAGAGCGGGTGTCTTTATTTGTATTTGAAATACAGTCGAGTCCCAACTTACGCGAGGGATGCTTTCCAAGACCCCTCGCGTAAGTTGAAATTTCGCGTTGTGGAAAAGGGTATGTGTAAAAAACTTTTATAAAAGTACCCAATTATTTTAGACACTTGAAACCCCCCCCCCCAACTGTTAAAAATCATTTCTTAACTTTTCATTACTGTTTCTTACATAAAGAACTGAATGGTTACTTCTATTTAAAAAAAAAACCTTTATTCAACATTAATGCTGCTACAATGCACAAAATTAATGATCAATGGGAAAAAAGACATAAAATAAACCAGTATACGGTATGTACAGTATACAGTAAGAAAAACAAATGCACTGCAGTTGTACTGTACAAATATCATTACTGGATCTACTGTAACGTAAAAAAAGTGAAGATGATAATGATTTATGCTGCGTGATCAAACCGTTATTCTAATATATTTAAACAGCTGCTTCACTAATTCTTTTATAACGTTTCCATCTATGGCAACACCCCTCGTCCTGGTTTCTTTAATTCACAATACAAGAGCAGCTTCCATTTTCATAAATTTTTGCATTATACTAAGATATTACTCGGAAAACTTTTACGGGTTCCCTTTTTTTTGACTTTTAATTGTATCAGTGGCGGATTTACTAGGAGGGCGGCGGGGGCGACCGCCCCCTCCGTGACCGTTGTTTTCTAAAACCAATAATGTAGAATTGAAGGAATAACAAGCAATCGCTACTAATTTCACGCAAGTACATTCCACAAATTTGCTTTAAATTATTTTTACAGTTAGTGTAGTTGAGGATGGATAACGTTACCCACTTTTTAATTTGAACCTAAACTCGCCCCTCCCCTCTTTTTTGAACTTGAATGTTTTTTATGTTTCTATATGTGTCTTCCAACATTTTTCTTCCATGGACTACATGAAACTGGCATGATAATATACATTCCTATAACTTAGAACAGTGGTTTCCAACCCTGAGGGGTGATAGCCCCCAAAAAGGGGAGATTTGAAAATTCATGGCGATAAGTTCGTGATAGGCAGCGAGTAGTACTTAAAAGACAGAATAAAGGAGGGTGCAATTTACTTACTCTCTGCCCCCCTACATGACGGGTTTGGGGGAGGAATGGCTTTAACGGTTTTCAACCTCCACTCCCTTGAATAGACTTGAAATCCGCTCCAGAATTATATGTATGGAATATAGAAGATTCACTCATACCTAATTGTCGTGCTACCTTCGACGCATTTTTTAGTTGAGATTCAGCTTTTCAAGAAGCTTTAGTTTTCCTTTATTTGTCAAAAACTTTCTCTTTTTCTTTCCATCTTCACAAACTTAAGATGAAACAGCGCTCTTAGGTGTCATTACATTTCATCAACTTTCTCATTTAGAATGAAAAAAATAAAGAGAAATAAGGAGTAGTTATTTGTATAAGCGATGTTTAGACTAGTACGGTGTGAAAATTTCCGCTCTCAGGGATGCGAAAGTGATGAAGGTCTATTCACGGAAAAAAAAAAAAAATTATGGTCGCCAATTAAATACTTACACACCACGATTCCCCCACCTAAAATTTTCTCGTTGCGGGTCAGGAATTCGCGTTAGGCCTAAAATTCTTTACTGGTGAAAAAATCGCGTTATAGCCATTTCGCGTAAATCGGATCGCGTTGTAGCGGGAGTCGACTGTATGTTTCGAATAATTTGCAGCTTACAAGACTTCTGGGTTTTGGTACTCAGGGCCCGATTAAGATATCGAGGGGTCCTAGGCCAAATACTTATTTGGGGCTCCCTGTATTCAAACTGTATAACTTTAGCCGTTGGCTAAACCAATTTTAGCCATAGACTAAAGTAATTTCAGCCACTTGGGGGTCCCCTAAATGTCGGGGGCCCTAGGCCACGGCCTAGTTGACTTATTCAGTAATCAGGCCCTGTGGTATCCTAATACCTCGTAAAAATTAATTGTTCAGTTTTTATACATTCAAATTGTTCAAATCACGAACTTTCAAAAGTCATGTTTTATGTATATCAAAAGTAACTCAATTTGAATATTAACGTTGCAGGAATGCATTGTGTTCGTACAATTTTACTTTCAAACGCGATTTTCCCAAAATGTCAACCTTAAGAACCCTTTTTCTAGAAAAGTACTTTACATATTACTTTGAAATTTGCATCACTATTTTATTTATATATTCATAATTATACTGCAGCGAAAGTTTTGCTTTTGGACTCATTTGTTTCCCGTAACAGCTTTTTATGCTCAAAGACGATCTTTTTTTCATTTTAAAAGCGACTATTGGTTGAAACTCCATTAATTATTAAATAAAGAGAATTTCTTTAAAATTTAACCTCAGTAGACTTTTAGATATATTTTGTAGGGCTCGACCGATGGCATTTTTTGGCCGATGGCCGATTGTTTTTCTCCAAATGGCCGATGGCCGATTGCAGATGGCAAAAAAAAAGGAAATAAATTGCTAAGATTGACAGGGATTTGAAGAATCATTTATTCATTTCACTTTACTTCCTTTCTACGAATAGCGAATTGTAATCACAAAAAAAAAAAAAAAAAAAATCAGATTTCGACCTAAATTTCTATTTTACGATCACACAATTTGAAGTTCACAAGTTTTTTCGGCACATCTGTACATGCATATGTACCTAAGAACATAGATGACCGAAATATCCATTTGGAAAACATTTCCTCAGTTTCTCCTGTGATGTCTTCATGCGCGTAAACTTGCGTCACTTAATAACGTTATGAAATAGTAAGTTGAAAACTCATACGTACATAGTATGATCTAAAATTTCGAGAACAAGCTGTATAAAATCGTACCCTGAATAGTTCACATTACCGAAGCAGGACTTGTGCCAACTTTCGTATAGCTTTTTGAAGCACTGCTGGAAGCCATTATTCGCAACCTCCTGTAAGGCCTTTTGCGCTGCTGCTTTAACTTCATCGTGGAAAAGAAGGCGACTTCCATGTTGAGGATGCATACTTCGGTTGGTCAATTATTTGATATGACAAACAAATAACATAACGTTTCGTCGGACTTAGCTCCATGTGACTTTTACCTATTCCCAGCAAAAAAAACATTTGCAGGGACGCCGCTTTCTTTCGTCAGATGAAGATAAAGCTGTATCACAGGAGGTTGCGAAAAATGACTTCCAGGAGTGTTTCCAAAAGTTATATGAATATTGGCAGAAATACGTAGTTGCTCAAGGTGGCCCTTTGAAGGTGGATGTGCTTCGGTAATGTGAGCTATTCTGGGTAAGGTTTTATACAGATTGTCCCCGAACTTTTGGATCGTACTATGTACAATCTGTATTCTGTATAGGGTGTAGTTATGCTTCTCCTTTTTTTGACTGCAGTATGATGAAAGAGAAAAAACAGCCACAATGAAAAAAAAAAGGAAAGAAAGAAAAAAAAAAAGAAACTGTTAAATAACCAATTGATTTATTTTTTTAATTGAACATATAACTAAGATTTCAGTAATGATGTATGTATAGGTACACTATACATAGTTAAAAAATATTAAATTATATTGTTTAATCATTCAAAAAAAAAAACAATGAAACCGTCAACAAATTACACAATAAAAGTGGAAAGATTGTACGTAGACATTTTAAGCATCAAATTAAACAAAAAGGGTAACAGATAAATTACAATATTAAATCATAATAGGAATATTTTTATACTTATTTAAAAATTATGAATAGAAATGTTTGCATTTTTCATAAAAGCTATAACAGTGATATAATATTTTTGCTGGAAAAAGAAATAGCTATGAAAAGAGCTAGATTCTTAAAACGCAGCTACAATAAATAAACTCGATATTTAAACCAAGTTAATAATAACTTAATACTTATACTACTTGATCTGATTGTTTGCACACATAATATTTAACAATGGGGTTGTTTCTTTCAGTCGAAAGTTCTACTTTGTGTCACTTTCCAAAAGTCAATATAGGTGAAACAAGTATGAGAAATACAACGCAAAATGACATTTCTTGAGCAAAATAAATAATCACTAAATATTTAAGAAATGATTGAAACGACGAAGGAAGGAGGGGGGGGGTCACCCTTTGATTTTGGAGTAATTCGCAACATTAAACTTCGGCCTCATTTTTTCAGTACAGAACCGCTACCACCAATGCCTTGAAAGAGTTTCTGAATCTACTTCAGCACTTCCGAAGAAAAAATTCAAAAGTCTCTTTGATTTCCGAATTATGTCACCATCCAAAACTTCTTTAATCAATTGCTTACATTAATGCCTAAATTCTTCCTAAACAATAGATAAAGCTTGAAAAAAAATTCTCTAATTTTATGAATGGTGTTAGTTGTAAACAACTCTGAAGTACAACTAGAGTTTAATTTCAGAATTAGAGGGAGGGGAAGGGGGAAGGCATGCCAATTGTTCTCAGAAACAAAAAAATAGTCTTAAAAATTACAGTTCAAAGTAATCATAAACATTTGGCTTAAAAACCCTTTTAAAACTTACACCAGAGTTTATTTTGACGTGCAGAGGTGGATTTAAAATATCGCAAATGTTGCAATTGCGCGAGAGGCCCCATAACCATAGGGGCCCCTTAAGAGTTACAAAAATGCTTATGATAAATGTTTTCAAAGTTCCGTGATAGAGAAAGAGGGCTCTAAAATGTATTTCGACGGGCTCCAAACTTGTAAATCAGCCGAAGTAATGCAGAAATGATTGCATTACTGTGATTCATATTACAAATATCGAAAAATTAAAAATTACGGTCGGTTCAAAGGGAATATAACAAAATGTCACAAAAATCGGTTTCGCCATATCATATTTGTTTTCAAGTTGGTCTCAAATTCGGCAATAAATCACCAAATGATCGTCAGTCTAAGACTCTACATTAGTTTTGCATTAAAATAAGTAATTAATAGCCACAAAAAAAAAGAGCAAATAGGCCTTTTAAAACACCCCAATGAAAACAAAAAAGGAAGTGCACAACTGGAACGTAGGCAACCCCCACATAAGAAATTTTAAACTTCAACAGCTTACCATTTTTGAGTTATTACTTATAAGAGATACATACGTACATCCAGCCGCACAAAACAACGCAATAATTAACTTGTTTGTACCTGCAATAACTCCCTTTTCTTTGTAGTAAAAAGTAAAACAACAAAGGTCCTTTTTTTCCTAAAACATCAGCCAATTTCATCGGTTTTTCGATGTTTTTTTATGGTTGATGGGCCGATGTTTCCTGCAAATTAGCATCGGCCGCCGATGCCGATGCCTAAACTGTTGAACCATCGACGCCGATGCATCGGCCTGGCCGATGCATCGGTCGAGTCCTAATATTTTGAAAACGCTATGAAAATTGCAAGTCTCTATCATTAAAACTTTGTTAAAAATTGTACATAAAATTTAGCAGTTTAACGTTATGCTTATTCAGGGTACCGACTCCACTAAAATTCCTAAAATGCTTGCCAAAGAATGAATTCAGTGACACTTATTTTTAAATAGTAAAACTTAAATGTTTTGTGCGTCCCATTATTTGTTAAAGCTATGTCTGGCAATAACTCCATATTAATAACACTAGACTGCGATTTAAAACTTTTTATTTTTTGCCTAAAGTATGAAACGTGTTTTGAAATAACGTCAATATGCTGAATCCGAGTTTTCAATCCACTTAGGGGCTGTCGACAAATGATGATCGTGAAACCGTGAGTTTGTGACAATGAGCAAGGGGGAGGTAGGGTTCACAAGAAGTGTGACACCACACTTTTTTTTTATGAGAGTATGTTTATGAAAAATAGTGCGACATGTGACAAGCGTTCTAACACTTTTAAGTGCTAGAAAAAATTTAAATAATTTAAAAAGCAAGCTGTTACTTGCAGAAACAAATTAAATATTGAAATCACTTTGATTTTTTTATTTCAAATGATCCGGTGATGAGCTATATGAGGTGCACCGAAATGAATCAGGAATTAATTGTCCTCGCTTGATTGCAGTTGCTCTTCTGGGTCACTTTTGAGTCAAGGGCCTCTGCAAGCCACACTGTGCATCGGCCAACATGAACGGGTGCTCCTCCTAGACGGTAGCGTCCAGTCATCACTACCTACAAGAAGGCCACATGAGTGGTTACCTTAAACGAGCAATGACGTACTGAAAAACGGCCTAGTCAAATCCTTATTCGGCTGTTTAGCGCTCTCAGCACTCGCCAACGCGAGCGCCAATCTCAAATAAGGTTTCAAATTCTTTGCCATTTTTTTTCACTAATGCTACATTACAGCAGAGTTCACTCTGGATTTAGTAAAACTCCTTTTTATAGTTAAATTAATCATGCAAATATAAAAGCATTTTAGAAATATTACACTGTAATGAAGAATAAAAAATAAATGAAAGTCTTTGAAGTTTAATAATGTATAATGGATATAATTTACAACATAAAAACAGGTAAGAATTTTTTTTTTCTTTTTCAAGCCATCTCAATGCCTCATTCTTTCTCGCAATTTGCATTTTAGCAATGAAAGAAATAGTTAAAGAACTTTAACATTTTAGATACTTTTTAACATTTTACATGAAGGAAATTCTGATCACTAAATGTTTTGTCGTATTTCAATAATTTTAATAGAATGCAGCTAGTAAATTCGCGAAAATTTGTTAGAATAAAACTAAAAACTTGTTTTCATTGATTGGGAAAGATGAAACTTATGTCGCCAGGGAAGAGTAAACACGAAGAAAATATTTGACTCACAACTGACATTTTTTGAATATTGCTTTCTGTTTTGCATGATATTCATTTGATTACGTTGTGCTGTAGATAGTGACGCATGATTTACATGTATATTTTCATATTTATGCAGAACGCGTTTCATATTCAATTAGAAATTTTTTTAGAATACTTTATTGTGATAGCCATTGCGTTACTAAAGTAAATGAAGGTTTCTAAGATAGTGGATGGGAAAAGTGAAATCAGGTTGTTCCTGTTTAAATATGAGTCTATGATAGCTAAAATTTTCATTTATGTTTACTTAGTTATGATATTGATAATTCTGTACCTCAGAGCCAGAGGAACGTAAGTCACATTATGATAATTTTGCAGCAGAGCGAAAAAACAGAAAATAATGATTTTGTTGCCTAGTTGCAAAGCTATTACATGAATTACGCTATAAAATATGACTGTTAATATTTAAAAAAATGTCTTCTTCATCCCTTGTTGGTTAATTTTTGCACCATTTTTCAATTATTTACATAATTAAAGAATAAATGATTCCTTGTTTCAGAACTGGACTTACGTTGTTGTGGTTTTAATCAGAAACAGGTTTCGTGCCTGAAGGCCAGACTAACGTAAGTCACATTAATCTACTTTGTACGAGTTTGAAAACCAGGGCTGTGGATTTGGATTGAAAATGATTAAATCCAACTCCGGGAATTCTAGAGCCTTTGACTCAGACTCTCTTTTAAAATTATTTAGACTCCGACTGACTACATAGCACAAGCAGAGTTTCGGACTCAGAGGAAAAATGACCAACTCCAATTTCGACTCCTGTATTTTTTAAACCGTCAAATCCGGCGCTGAATCCGACTCCTTTACCTCAAAATCAAGTAATCTCCAACTCCGCACCCCTGGTAAAAACTGAAAGGAAGGATTTCATTTACATAGGCAAAACATAATTGTTAACTTGAAAAAAAAAGTATGCTGTACTCCTTGTTGGTTCATTTTCGTACAATTTAAGAATTAATTATGTAATTAAAGATTAAATGACTCATAATATCAGAACTGGACTTGTGTTGCTGTTGTTTTACACCAAACGCTTTTTTAAAAATGTTAAAACGGTTTTACAAGTAAACTGCAATTGTTCATAGCAGAAATTTAATGATAGTTAACACAAAAAGTAATCGACAGTTAGAATTAGAACATATAAGCAGAACTTATTTAATTTTAAAATGTTGCAAAGAAACTGTGATCATCTATAAATTGAAGATGATCTCAAAACATTAGTCCAGAGCAGTTGAATCATCTTCTTGAAAGTTTCCTTCGTTTTCTCCATGTGGAAGATTTTCAAACTCTGGTCTATACTCTATTATAGGAATCCACTGCGTTTAAATTCATAAGGTCTCTTTACTTTTCATTACTTATCTTTTTTAGTGGTTATTCTTAATTTTGGAATTGCCTTTGGCATAACAACCCTTTCTTCTTGTTCATTTCCTTTCAATTCAACTGCTAGAAATTCTTCATCTGCAAAGCTGATCTTACAATACAATTTGCTGTCTCCTTTTTGAAGCTGCAACCAAACTGCATTAGATATCAAAAATGGCTCTTCATTCGTGTTTGTCTTTCTTGAAACAAAAGGAGCTTCTTTGCTCCTCAAATAAATAACCTCTAAAAAGTCTTCAAGGCTCATCCTTCTTGCAACAAACGGGCTTATTTTTCCCTTAAACGGAACTAATAAAATTAGCCCAATCATTTCCAGTGAAGATAATGTGTTTTTTAATTGTTTTCAGACTGCTCTATAACACTGTTTCCCATCAACTTCCATGTGAGTGTGTCCAGCAAGCAGAAACTTGTGGTTTATTTCTTTTAAAGTCGAAATGTTGTCTAACATCCATCGGTAAACGAAAACCATATTAATATTCCTATTTTGGCCACTGCAATTATCAGTCCATACCGTTAAGTTTCTAGTAGGATTTTCAGAATTTTGAAGTCATTTTTACACGTGAATAAGCATGATGCAATTCAATTTCCTCGCCCGGGTGTTACGTCATACCAAATCATACACCAAGTTTTGTCGATGGTTGTGTCGAGAATAGTACGATTTAATGTCCAGGAGTTTTCTTGGGTAAAAACCATGAGAGCTCTTCAAATCTGTAGTAGGAAGGCATTTTTGGGTAACAAACATAAACAACTATCCTATCTTTAATTTCACAGCCTTTTAGTTTATGTTCTCTTTTTAACTCATATTTGAATGAAGCTTCTCCCAAGTGTTTTACTTTTTTAACTTACATTTCGCTGCGTTTTTCAACAGTTCTTCCATTTTTTAATTCACAAGCTAATGTGTCACAAATATTACGACTGTCTGGAAAGCGGAAGGATAAATTGAAGTCTTCTTTGAAAACTTTTGAATATACCCACTTTTTCTCTGCTTTATTTTTTTTCTTTCACGCTCTCATCGACGTATAGTTAGTACACTTCAGAAATGTTCAGGTGATTGCTCAAGTATTTACGTTGCGATCGATTATTACGTTACGTTCGATCTTTCCTTGCTGTAGTGGCTTTCATTCACTGGAAACTTCAAAATGTTTGTTTTGATTATATCTAAGCTATTACTTGTTAGTTTATTTACAGGAATACGTTTACTCCTCTGGTCTGTTATCACCAACGTAGACTCACTGGCTTTTTCTAAAGCGGCTCTCATATAGGTTTTAGATATAGATAGTGTATTAAAAAAGTTTTACAAACTACTTCTTCGCTGTTGTTAAAATTTAAAACAAATGTGTGGCTTCTGGTTTTGTTTCCAATCGTGCCGTCTCTTTTACGTTGTCTACAGAAACAGGCCATTTTTTACTCTTTTCCTCCATTTTCCTTTATTTTGCTTTTCATATTTTTCATTCCCATCACAAATCATTTCACAATAAATTTGTTTAATTTATATTTCTTTAACCAATATTATTCCTCTAATAACAGACGATATTTTTCTCAACATGCATTAAGTAATATTTCAGAGCCAGTTAGTGTGGACTTACGTTTTTCTGGCTCAAACAAAAGTTGGGACTTTCGTTCTTATAGCACCGGTTAAGTTATAAAGGAGTCTATTTTTTAAAATTTCACTGTCATGGCTCTATGCGGAATAATATATTATACATACAATGCGGTAAAAAAACGGAAAATCGCAATTTTTGGACTTACGTCAGTCTGGCTCTGAGGTACAGAATTAAGACATTATATTTCGAATTTAATAAGACTCCTAAAAGTTATTTGGATATGATGCAATGTATTGAACATTTTGGTTACTGTAAACTTGTTATTCCCTACGTTCTTTCTTCTATATTTGCTCAATTTAAAGAAAAAAAGAGCGTTAACTTAGAAAATAAACTTTTGATTTCTCCTTTGATAAATGTTAATAGTTTGGTGAACTACTGTTCTGAAAATAATAGCTTTATTATATTAAGAGACATAATTTTAAGCGATTTTCATCGGGAAATTTCCTCTAAGTCAGCCTCTTCTGGCCACGTGATGAAACCAGTGATCGGGCTTTTTGTGTCGGAGGAGGTGGTCCAGTCCCCAGGAATCGACTTTATATCCGACCGTCTCGACACAATACTCTTCTAACAAAAACAGCATCGAGCACACGACACCCAACATCCAGCCGCTGACACTCATTTGAATTTTGACGTCTTAAATTCAAATTACGTTTTTCGCAATTATGATTGTGATAGGAGTTGCTTTCTGTACTTCAGAGTCAGACTAACGTAAGTCCCATTACCGCTACTTTAGAGGAGAGCAGAAAAACGGTCACTTAGTGCATTTGGATTTGCGCTCTTTTAACACTATTAAATTATTACACTTTTTTTTTTTTTTTTTTAAGGATTACGTTCATATGACTCGATGCGGAATAAAATTCTACATACAATGCAATAAAAAACGGAAAGTCGCAATTTTTTTTACTTACGTCAGTTTGGCTCTGAGGAACAGATTTACGAAACAAGAAACCCAACGAGTAGGGTCCTATCGCAATTCGTGATTGCGAAAAACATTATTTGAATTCAAGAAGACAAAATTCAAGTTAATAGCAGGAGCTGTATGCTAGCTTTTGTATGCTGAATGTTTTTGAGCAATCACTATTGCTTATTGTTCTCACTTGACAGTCTGAGGTTCGGTTCCTTTTTCAGCTTGGACCAGGGTCCTCTGCAGCTCTCCCGCCCACCGTCCTCTGCAGGCACGGCTCCTCTGGTCCTGAGCACTGCCCCCCGGAATCTGTTTTTCATGGTCGGTGGCGTCCATAGTAGGGGAAAAAGGACAGTTCTGCGACAGCCGGCGGCTCTGCGGCTATGCATCTGCAATCCGGCTCATAGCCGCCTCCCACTCCCCCTCCGACCTTGGGGTTGACCTTGGGGTTGCGCCTCGAAGTTGAAGAAGGTGACCACCGTGATTTAGATATTTTCCCGCATTTTTTGGACTTTGTCATTTTTACCGTGAAAGGTTACGAATAGTTTTCGCGCGTTTTAGATATTTTCCCGCGTTTTTGTACTTAGAATATTTTCCGTGATTTTTTCTTTGTAACGAAGGTTTTCACAAAAATAATTAATTAAAAGATGATGGTCCCACCAACCAACCAGGTGTATTAAATACACCCTATCAACCTTTTTTTTTTCATTTAGGTCTTAGACTATTTTCCAGTCTTTTGATCTTCAATTATTTTCCTACATATTTGAACTTTGAATATTTTCCGTTTTTAGATATTTTGCCGCGAATTTTATTTATTTTCGGTCATACTGGACTTAGTTGTTTTTTCTCACAAACTTTTACGAGGATATTTTCACGCGTTTTGATTTATTTTCAAGCATTTTAGAGTTCGAGGATTATTTTACCGTTTTAGTCTTAGACTATTCTAAAGTCTTTTAATCTTTGATTATTTTCTCACTCTCTTAGTCTTTCACTATTTTTAATCATTTCAGACTTTGAATATTTTTCACAAGTTAGATTTTTCTTTCATGCATTTTTGGACTGGAAATTTTTTCACATCCATACATTTAGGATTTCGATTATTTTTTTCTAGTTAGGTCTTTGACTATTTTAAAGCTCTTTTGTCTATTTTTACCAATTTGTAGACTTAGTTTATTTTTATACCTTTTGATTTCTAATTACTTTTGCATCTTTTATTCATTTACAAGTGTACTCGACTTTATCATTTTTCCAACTTAAACTATTTTTTTCATCATTTAGGAGTTCAATTGTATTTTCATACATATTTACACTTAAAATATTTTTCGAATTTTGATTTTCTTTTTCATGCATTTCAAACTTTATCATTTTTACAACTTTGATTCTTTGCACGAATTTCAAAACTTGCAATCAATTTACTGTTAGTAGTAATTAACACTTATCATTAACAAATTTTCACGAATTTTAAAAATCAACTTAATTAATTTTTTCCAGTAAGCAAATTTCGCACTCAAGTTACATTTCATCACTACATATGCTTTTCAAGAGTTTCATTTAATTTATCACATTTTATTTAATCAACTCTAATAATTATTTTTTGATTAATATTTAACTTAGTCATTTCATCGTATTACTTTATTTATTTTTTCATACAAGCACTCTTGTTAGAATAAAACAAAATTTTCATGAATTTGAATCACTTTGACTATTTCATTTTCCCAATAATATTTTATTTTACTTTAACATATTCTCACGCGTTTTACTATTTATCATTCATTTACCAAAGTGATGAAAAATGTTCCCGCTATTATATTCAAAATACAACTCTTTCAATATAGTTATTTTCCAAGACGAAAGATAACAAGTTTTTTCTAAATTATTACTTTACAGCCAACTAATTTCATTAACAGAGTTTTCAATACAATTTATGAATTTCAGTTTTATTTATTAATTTTTCATTCGCATGCAAATAAATTCAAAGTCGCAAATTTCATTCAAGTCGGCTTCAATTTTGTATAACTGAAGAAGCTTCCAACAAAATACTCCCACATCACAACCAAGACTTACAAAAGATATTTTTACAAAATTTCATATCATTTCAAGAATATACACACTCATATAAAATCCCCAACAGAATAAAATAAAAAGTTTGCTTAACACAATTTTAGACCTATCACAAGTACTATATTTGCTCCTTTTTAAGAATTTTCATTAAACTTCGAATTAATTTAATACTAGTTCATGATCAACATAAACAGATAGGAACAGACACATACAATCTTCGTGAAAAAAAAAACGCCGGAAACAATAGTAAATTTATCATACGAAGAAAAAAATATTTTAAAGTCAAAAATCCAACCTTTGTAGGAAAAGACTCCTCCAATACTTATGCATTGATGCATTATTGAAGATAATGAATAATATTACAAAATATGCGTCGATTTTAAATTTAACAACGGCATAAAATGTAATATTATCCAAACTTCATTTCCATGCCTTCCTAGAATGTTCTGACTGCAACCAACACTCTCTTCGCTAAGCGTCCATCCACATCGAAAGCACAATGGATAATGAAAGATGAAACATAGGCTTATCTCAGATTTTATCTTATCATAGTGAGTCATGGAATTCACGTGGTAAGATTTCAACTCAATACTAACGGCTGTAAACACATGTGACCTCTTTTATCGCCCAAAAACTTAATTAAAGAAGATACATCGATTTAAATCTTTATTTGAAACTAATTTCCTAATTAATTTCAAAACCACTGTCGACGATTTATTTATTTTTTATTTTTTCCCGAACTTGAACTGTCTACAAAGTTATTCTATTCTATTCGTTTCTCATGCACACACACACACACACACACACACACACACACACACACACACACACTTAAAGACTTAATTTTTTCTATTCGCAATCATTCCACCATAACATTTTACATTTTCAAAAAGACCATAGTTATTACTTTTTTAAACTGAGTTGTTTTCCAATGATTATTTCACTGTGGAGATTATTTTCAGTGCGTTCTTATTCTTTTAATAGTTTTCACCAATTAAGCATTACAATTATTTATTCTTCCAAAAAACATAGCGATTTTCACATTTCCAAAAAATATTTCTAGTGATTTTATTTTTACAACAGCGAATTCAATTTCCTTAGAAATTTTCGAATGTATTTTGTCATATTAAAACGAGTGCATTATTCAAGTTATACATATGTACATGGTGTAGCAATCAACCTTGAATGAATAATTGCAGGTCTTAACATATAAAAAAAATTTCAACTTGTAAGAATATTTCTTTTTTTTTTTTTTTGTTTCAAAACAATATTTTTTCAAACTTGTAATATTTTTCTACTTAGAAAATGAAATCAAATATTTTTTTCTTCAATTATATAAAATGTTTTTAAGAATTAATTTCTCAAACTTGTAATGTATTTCCACTAATTAAAAAAAATCAATTTTTTTTTTCAATCATATAAAAATAAAATTTTTAATCTTACAAAAATAATTTTTTCCGCAAAAATATTTTTTTCAAAACAAAAAATAATATTTTTATAACATATTATTTTTTTTTTCTTTTCAACCTTTTTTCACAAAACTATTTTTTTTTTTTCATTTTTTTTTTTTTCAAATTTACAAAAATAAATTTAATCAACTGAATCTTTAAACAGAATGATTTAATTAATTTTAAAACTAGCAATCACTTTACTTTTTGTATTAATAACAACTATTGTTAATCCATTTACTCTTTGCACTCTCAGTATTAATTAGCACACATGCATTACAAATAATAGTAATGTTTAAGATACTTATAAATCATTCACTCAAGCTTTCAAATATCCAATTATCATGTTATTGTTCAATCATGTGAGGGAACTTGTAATGAAACTTTACTCATCAATCGAAATTATAAGCGAAAATATCACATTTTTAGCAATTAATATAATCATACAATTAACTTTGAATTTAAGAAAATTAAAAACTCTTATACACTTAGTAACGCATCGGTCGAAATGGTTTACAATCAGGTGAGTGTCTTTTATCAATTGAGAGAACAACATAGTTGAGAAAGAGCGCTCACATTTCATATTAGAATTTATAAGTCTTTAAGGTATTTCTCCAATATTGAATGCAGTATTAATACGTATGAATTTCAACATGTGAATGTGACTGTATATTATTTTTCAACACATTAACTTGTTTAAGGTTCACTATCATAATTTTCAACTTTTTCTTAACATATGTTGAAATATTTTATGTGTGTCAATCTATTGAAATATCACAAAAATCATATTCTCACTCAAACTTTATTACAATACCATACAGTGAAACAAACAAAATACAGCCATTCTAAAGCTTGCTTACAAGAAAACGCATGTAGAAATATATGAAAGATTAATTTCAAAGCACAAATCATCAACTATATACAACGCAAAGCAATAAAACAAGTTTAACTGCCTTAAAGGATAACAGATACATTTTGAAGGATAGAGGTAATTCATTTATAAAACTTATTAATTTACTACTTAGCTAAAGGTGCGTATTTCGCAGTCTGAACTTCCACATTGACAATATGATCCAACGTCCACCCAGATCCAAGTTGTATAAACACCTCTAAGGCGTTTTCAACCTGACCAATAGCATCATTCAAATGTTCTAAGATAGTGTCCTTAACAAGTTCTATTCGCATTACACTTCTAAAATAAGAAGTAATCAAATTATCATCATCATCATTATCATTATCACCAACATGACGACTCAGCACTACCTTCATTACTATGCACCATTTAATGCTTCGTTTTTCATCTATTTCATCCTCCAATATTTGAATAATTTGGGGTCTTAACTCATCAAAACACATTTTTATGTCTTGAGAATTTTGAGGAGCAGGTGTTACAAACTCCGTAGCAAAAACACCGAATGTAGTTTGTCGAGTAGGTTTTAATCTCTTTGGGACATGAGTTTTCACTGTAACTTGCTTCACTGCACTATGCATAACACGAACGTGATGCAAAAGGGTAGATTTACTAGCAAGCACTTTTCCGCACTGATCACATGTATAGCTTCGTCCATGTATCAGGATATGCCTTTTCAAACTATCCTCTCGTTTAAACTTTCTGTCACATTTCGAACATGCAAAGGTGGTAGTAGAATTATGAATCTTCAAATGACGATTCAAAGCAGATTTCCACTTGAATGACTTTCCACATTCTTGACATATGAATGAGGGACCATGCTCCTTAATATGTAGATTCAAATGCTTTCTTTCATCGAATAGCATGTCGCACTTTTCACATCTATAAGACTTCTTTCTAGAATGTATCTTTTGATGACTTCTCAAAGTAGACTCACGCCCAAAGGAAGCATTACATTTCATACAACAAAATGGTTTCATTCCTGAATGAGTCTTAAGATGTTGATTCAAATTTGAATTTGAACTAAATTGCTTCCCACATGAAGCACACACCTGTAAAAGATATAAAGGAAAAATAAATCAAAAATTATCAGAAACTTTTTTTATTTAAGTCAATTCTATCATTGAAAATAGCATTTAAAACACTAGCACATATGAAGTTTCGTGCTATATACTTTCTCAACATCATTTCATCATCTAAATTTAAACTCAAATGAAATGTAAATAAATACATAAAACGTGAAAACAAAACTCCTGTTTACATCATATTCAATTCTTTTAATAACACAAGAATCCGAAAGTTGAAATTTTATAAAAGTTCATTTAAAAATACAGCACACAATATCGTTTACTGTTCCGCTACCAAAATTCAGCATGTACAATTTTTCCACTAAACTAACAAGCTTCTTTAGAATATTAAAGTAAGATGCTTATCAAATAAGCGCAAACCTTCAAGTAAGCACATTCTATGAAAATATTAATCAATTTTCATGAAATGAATATTTCGTACTCACACTTTTGAAATAGAAAAATTGATGAAATCTTTACCCAAAATCATTTATTATATTATTTTCATACTGCTTGAGCCCTCAAATATTTCAACAAAAGAATTATCACATAACACACTCAAAAATAAATACTTACATGTGATGATAAAACATCTTCACGACTCACACCACCATCAACAATATTCGAGTTTTCCCTATGATTTTCCATTAGAAAAGCTCTAAAGAAATTCGAAACACCAAGTTAAAATTTTCAGCTGTTCGAAAAAGTTTTTCGATAGAAGTTAACTCCAGCACAGAAAACCTCCCGTCACGATCGGAATGGAATCCAAACCACCAAATGATCTTTCGAAGTAACCACATCAAATTTATACTTTCGAAGGATGCGTTAAACAAAAAGGTGAAATTATCAACCAATGAGAATGCTAAATGAAATGGATGAGAGAACCAATGAGCTTAATGCATCTGTTTGAATACAATCCTTTCACAACAGTAAAAAATAAAACAAAATTAACAAATAAATACAGATAAATTCAATCCATATGTGACCATCAAGATCTTTCTCAAAATTTGTCGAAGACAACTCAACTGGAGTTGAGTAGTCTTCGACAAATTTTGAGAAAGATCTTGATGGTCACATATGGATTGAATTTATCTGTATTTATTTGTTAATTTTGTTTTATTTTTTACTGTTGTGAAAGGATTGTATTCAAACAGATGCATTAAGCTCATTGGTTCTCTCATCCATTTCATTTAGCATTCTCATTGGTTGATAATTTCACCTTTTTGTTTAACGCATCCTTCGAAAGTATAAATTTGATGTGGTTACTTCGAAAGATCATTTGGTGGTTTGGATTCCATTCCGATCGTGACGGGAGGTTTTCTGTGCTGGAGTTAACTTCTATCGAAAAACTTTTTCGAACAGCTGAAAATTTTAACTTGGTGTTTCGAATTTCTTTAGAGCTTTTCTAATGGAAAATCATAGGGAAAACTCGAATATTGTTGATGGTGGTGTGAGTCGTGAAGATGTTTTATCATCACATGTAAGTATTTATTTTTGAGTGTGTTATGTGATAATTCTTTTGTTGAAATATTTGAGGGCTCAAGCAGTATGAAAATAATATAATAAATGATTTTGGGTAAAGATTTCATCAATTTTTCTATTTCAAAAGTGTGAGTACGAAATATTCATTTCATGAAAATTGATTAATATTTTCATAGAATGTGCTTACTTGAAGGTTTGCGCTTATTTGATAAGCATCTTACTTTAATATTCTAAAGAAGCTTGTTAGTTTAGTGGAAAAATTGTACATGCTGAATTTTGGTAGCGGAACAGTAAACGATATTGTGTGCTGTATTTTTAAATGAACTTTTATAAAATTTCAACTTTCGGATTCTTGTGTTATTAAAAGAATTGAATATGATGTAAACAGGAGTTTTGTTTTCACGTTTTATGTATTTATTTACATTTCATTTGAGTTTAAATTTAGATGATGAAATGATGTTGAGAAAGTATATAGCACGAAACTTCATATGTGCTAGTGTTTTAAATGCTATTTTCAATGATAGAATTGACTTAAATAAAAAAAGTTTCTGATAATTTTTGATTTATTTTTCCTTTATATCTTTTACAGGTGTGTGCTTCATGTGGGAAGCAATTTAGTTCAAATTCAAATTTGAATCAACATCTTAAGACTCATTCAGGAATGAAACCATTTTGTTGTATGAAATGTAATGCTTCCTTTGGGCGTGAGTCTACTTTGAGAAGTCATCAAAAGATACATTCTAGAAAGAAGTCTTATAGATGTGAAAAGTGCGACATGCTATTCGATGAAAGAAAGCATTTGAATCTACATATTAAGGAGCATGGTCCCTCATTCATATGTCAAGAATGTGGAAAGTCATTCAAGTGGAAATCTGCTTTGAATCGTCATTTGAAGATTCATAATTCTACTACCACCTTTGCATGTTCGAAATGTGACAGAAAGTTTAAACGAGAGGATAGTTTGAAAAGGCATATCCTGATACATGGACGAAGCTATACATGTGATCAGTGCGGAAAAGTGCTTGCTAGTAAATCTACCCTTTTGCATCACGTTCGTGTTATGCATAGTGCAGTGAAGCAAGTTACAGTGAAAACTCATGTCCCAAAGAGATTAAAACCTACTCGACAAACTACATTCGGTGTTTTTGCTACGGAGTTTGTAACACCTGCTCCTCAAAATTCTCAAGACATAAAAATGTGTTTTGATGAGTTAAGACCCCAAATTATTCAAATATTGGAGGATGAAATAGATGAAAAACGAAGCATTAAATGGTGCATAGTAATGAAGGTAGTGCTGAGTCGTCATGTTGGTGATAATGATAATGATGATGATGATAATTTCATTACTTCTTATTTTAGAAGTGTAATGCGAATAGAACTTGTTAAGGACACTATCTTAGAACATTTGAATGATGCTATTGGTCAGGTTGAAAACGCCTTAGAGGTGTTTATACAACTTGGATCTGGGTGGACGTTGGATCATATTGTCAATGTGGAAGTTCAGACTGCGAAATACGCACCTTTAGCTAAGTAGTAAATTAATAAGTTTTATAAATGAATTACCTCTATCCTTCAAAATGTATCTGTTATCCTTTAAGGCAGTTAAACTTGTTTTATTGCTTTGCGTTGTATATAGTTGATGATTTGTGCTTTGAAATTAATCTTTCATATATTTCTACATGCGTTTTCTTGTAAGCAAGCTTTAGAATGGCTGTATTTTGTTTGTTTCACTGTATGGTATTGTAATAAAGTTTGAGTGAGAATATGATTTTTGTGATATTTCAATAGATTGACACACATAAAATATTTCAACATATGTTAAGAAAAAGTTGAAAATTATGATAGTGAACCTTAAACAAGTTAATGTGTTGAAAAATAATATACAGTCACATTCACATGTTGAAATTCATACGTATTAATACTGCATTCAATATTGGAGAAATACCTTAAAGACTTATAAATTCTAATATGAAATGTGAGCGCTCTTTCTCAACTATGTTGTTCTCTCAATTGATAAAAGACACTCACCTGATTGTAAACCATTTCGACCGATGCGTTACTAAGTGTATAAGAGTTTTTAATTTTCTTAAATTCAAAGTTAATTGTATGATTATATTAATTGCTAAAAATGTGATATTTTCGCTTATAATTTCGATTGATGAGTAAAGTTTCATTACAAGTTCCCTCACATGATTGAACAATAACATGATAATTGGATATTTGAAAGCTTGAGTGAATGATTTATAAGTATCTTAAACATTACTATTATTTGTAATGCATGTGTGCTAATTAATACTGAGAGTGCAAAGAGTAAATGGATTAACAATAGTTGTTATTAATACAAAAAGTAAAGTGATTGCTAGTTTTAAAATTAATTAAATCATTCTGTTTAAAGATTCAGTTGATTAAATTTATTTTTGTAAATTTGAAAAAAAAAAAAAAATGAAAAAAAAAAAATAGTTTTGTGAAAAAAGGTTGAAAAGAAAAAAAAATAATATGTTATAAAAATATTATTTTTTGTTTTGAAAAAAATATTTTTGCGGAAAAAATTATTTTTGTAAGATTAAAAATTTTATTTTTATATGATTGAAAAAAAAAAATTGATTTTTTTTAATTAGTGGAAATACATTACAAGTTTGAGAAATTAATTCTTAAAAACATTTTATATAATTGAAGAAAAAAATATTTGATTTCATTTTCTAAGTAGAAAAATATTACAAGTTTGAAAAAATATTGTTTTGAAACAAAAAAAAAAAAAAGAAATATTCTTACAAGTTGAAATTTTTTTTATATGTTAAGACCTGCAATTATTCATTCAAGGTTGATTGCTACACCATGTACATATGTATAACTTGAATAATGCATTCGTTTTAATATGACAAAATACATTCGAAAATTTCTAAGGAAATTGAATTCGCTGTTGTAAAAATAAAATCACTAGAAATATTTTTTGGAAATGTGAAAATCGCTATGTTTTTTGGAAGAATAAATAATTGTAATGCTTAATTGGTGAAAACTATTAAAAGAATAAGAACGCACTGAAAATAATCTCCACAGTGAAATAATCATTGGAAAACAACTCAGTTTAAAAAAGTAATAACTATGGTCTTTTTGAAAATGTAAAATGTTATGGTGGAATGATTGCGAATAGAAAAAATTAAGTCTTTAAGTGTGTGTGTGTGTGTGTGTGTGTGTGTGTGTGTGTGTGTGTGTGCATGAGAAACGAATAGAATAGAATAACTTTGTAGACAGTTCAAGTTCGGGAAAAAATAAAAAATAAATAAATCGTCGACAGTGGTTTTGAAATTAATTAGGAAATTAGTTTCAAATAAAGATTTAAATCGATGTATCTTCTTTAATTAAGTTTTTGGGCGATAAAAGAGGTCACATGTGTTTACAGCCGTTAGTATTGAGTTGAAATCTTACCACGTGAATTCCATGACTCACTATGATAAGATAAAATCTGAGATAAGCCTATGTTTCATCTTTCATTATCCATTGTGCTTTCGATGTGGATGGACGCTTAGCGAAGAGAGTGTTGGTTGCAGTCAGAACATTCTAGGAAGGCATGGAAATGAAGTTTGGATAATATTACATTTTATGCCGTTGTTAAATTTAAAATCGACGCATATTTTGTAATATTATTCATTATCTTCAATAATGCATCAATGCATAAGTATTGGAGGAGTCTTTTCCTACAAAGGTTGGATTTTTGACTTTAAAATATTTTTTTCTTCGTATGATAAATTTACTATTGTTTCCGGCGTTTTTTTTTCACGAAGATTGTATGTGTCTGTTCCTATCTGTTTATGTTGATCATGAACTAGTATTAAATTAATTCGAAGTTTAATGAAAATTCTTAAAAAGGAGCAAATATAGTACTTGTGATAGGTCTAAAATTGTGTTAAGCAAACTTTTTATTTTATTCTGTTGGGGATTTTATATGAGTGTGTATATTCTTGAAATGATATGAAATTTTGTAAAAATATCTTTTGTAAGTCTTGGTTGTGATGTGGGAGTATTTTGTTGGAAGCTTCTTCAGTTATACAAAATTGAAGCCGACTTGAATGAAATTTGCGACTTTGAATTTATTTGCATGCGAATGAAAAATTAATAAATAAAACTGAAATTCATAAATTGTATTGAAAACTCTGTTAATGAAATTAGTTGGCTGTAAAGTAATAATTTAGAAAAAACTTGTTATCTTTCGTCTTGGAAAATAACTATATTGAAAGAGTTGTATTTTGAATATAATAGCGGGAACATTTTTCATCACTTTGGTAAATGAATGATAAATAGTAAAACGCGTGAGAATATGTTAAAGTAAAATAAAATATTATTGGGAAAATGAAATAGTCAAAGTGATTCAAATTCATGAAAATTTTGTTTTATTCTAACAAGAGTGCTTGTATGAAAAAATAAATAAAGTAATACGATGAAATGACTAAGTTAAATATTAATCAAAAAATAATTATTAGAGTTGATTAAATAAAATGTGATAAATTAAATGAAACTCTTGAAAAGCATATGTAGTGATGAAATGTAACTTGAGTGCGAAATTTGCTTACTGGAAAAAATTAATTAAGTTGATTTTTAAAATTCGTGAAAATTTGTTAATGATAAGTGTTAATTACTACTAACAGTAAATTGATTGCAAGTTTTGAAATTCGTGCAAAGAATCAAAGTTGTAAAAATGATAAAGTTTGAAATGCATGAAAAAGAAAATCAAAATTCGAAAAATATTTTAAGTGTAAATATGTATGAAAATACAATTGAACTCCTAAATGATGAAAAAAATAGTTTAAGTTGGAAAAATGATAAAGTCGAGTACACTTGTAAATGAATAAAAGATGCAAAAGTAATTAGAAATCAAAAGGTATAAAAATAAACTAAGTCTACAAATTGCTAAAAATAGACAAAAGAGCTTTAAAATAGTCAAAGACCTAACTAGAAAAAAATAATCGAAATCCTAAATGTATGGATGTGAAAAAATTTCCAGTCCAAAAATGCATGAAAGAAAAATCTAACTTGTGAAAAATATTCAAAGTCTGAAATGATTAAAAATAGTGAAAGACTAAGAGAGTGAGAAAATAATCAAAGATTAAAAGACTTTAGAATAGTCTAAGACTAAAACGGTAAAATAATCCTCGAACTCTAAAATGCTTGAAAATAAATCAAAACGCGTGAAAATATCCTCGTAAAAGTTTGTGAGAAAAAACAACTAAGTCCAGTATGACCGAAAATAAATAAAATTCGCGGCAAAATATCTAAAAACGGAAAATATTCAAAGTTCAAATATGTAGGAAAATAATTGAAGATCAAAAGACTGGAAAATAGTCTAAGACCTAAATGAAAAAAAAAGGTTGATAGGGTGTATTTAATACACCTGGTTGGTTGGTGGGACCATCATCTTTTAATTAATTATTTTTGTGAAAACCTTCGTTACAAAGAAAAAATCACGGAAAATATTCTAAGTACAAAAACGCGGGAAAATATCTAAAACGCGCGAAAACTATTCGTAACCTTTCACGGTAAAAATGACAAAGTCCAAAAAATGCGGGAAAATATCTAAATCACGGTGGTCACCTTCTTCAACTTCGAGGCGCAACCCCAAGGTCAACCCCAAGGTCGGAGGGGGAGTGGGAGGCGGCTATGAGCCGGATTGCAGATGCATAGCCGCAGAGCCGCCGGCTGTCGCAGAACTGTCCTTTTTCCCCTACTAGTGGGGCAGAAAACGAAAAGAAATAGAAGTAGTGTGTATTTTTTTCCGTGCTAAACAGATAGACAATTTGCAGAAGTAAGATAAAAGCAATCAATACAAAAGAATTTCCAAAATACTGCATTCAGGATTGAATAAATAGTAAGATATGAAACATGTGAGTCACAAAAATTTATTTCAAATAATATGTTACAAACGTGAGAACCATGATTTTTACATTTTTTATACAGGATGTGGCAAGGAGCTAAATTTGACATATGTTGGCATTCCTCCCTCTCTACCATTTATTAGAAATCAAGCACTTAAAAATAAAATTAGTTTTTTCAAGCAATTTCCATTTTTTAAGAAACGAATCATGAATTTTTTTGGGGATTTAGGGACCCACTTCAAAGCAGGGGCCCTAAGCAACAACTTGTTTATCTTATAGAAAAATTCGACCCTGTTTGTAATTCACTCTTACCTGTAAATTTTTGCTTGATGTTTTGTAATTTTTACGAAAATTCCTCAGTTTTTACCGTTAAAGGATTTTTACGATTTTACCAATCTTTGTTAAGTTTTTATAGACTTTTATAAAATTTCAGCAAATTTTTCCAAAACTTTTGACGACTCAATTATTTAGATTTCAATAATGACAAGGACTGACTCTCTTAGACTTAGATTATTATGACTCACCTTACTTTTTAAACAGTATTTATAAAGTAAGTAAAATTGTACTCTCCCTCTAAATAAAAAGATTCATTTAATCAGAACACTCAGATAGCTGAAAGTTATTCCGTTTGCGATAGTATTTATTCTCTCTCTCTCTTTCTCTTAAAAAAGAGAGAGAAGGAAAAACACTTATGTTTTTTAGAATTTCTCAAAAGGCCAATTAATATACTAAGAACATAAATATTATGCACAAATAAATACTTGAAATGTGTACACAAATCATAATGAGTAGATCATTCTGTTAGCGCGAATGGGGGAGGGGGAGTTTTTCCCCTTTGCTTTAGGTTCTAATTTGTTAAAATAATCGTCAATTATTATAAGTGTTGCAGCTTATTGTATAGCTCGTTTAGCCTATATTTTCATTCATATACTTGCCCAAATAGTTTTCAGTCCAAAATAGTGAATTTAGACACATTTTCAGCACCCCAGTGACAGCTGTACAATTTGTATTTAATGTTCGTTTTTTTTCTTTTCTTTTCTCCCATCAGAATAGGACAGTTGCTTTTCTCTTCATTTTCATTGAACTATTCAAAAAAGAAAAAGTCATGATTTTTTTGTTTTAAGATTTTGGAAGATGTGTTGTTACTGCAAAAAGTCCTCCCAAAACTGGGGGGCATCGCCCCCTATGCCTCCCTATAAATCCACAGATGCCCTTCAAAAAGAAATATATATATATATATATATATATATATATATATATATATATATATATATATATATATATATATTTAATTTTTGGAAAATGTGTTGTTACTACATAAATTCTCCCAAAACTGGGGGGGCATTGCCCCCCTCTGCCCCCCAATAAATCCGCCCATGCTTGATGCCAAATTTGAACTTATCAACGGCATTTTATATCATGTGCCAGTTGTAGATGGGAAGAAAAGAAAACAATTCGTAATGCCCAAGTCGATGCGAAAGTATCTTGCTGTACGATTTCATGATTTTACTGGACATTTTGGAGTAGATAAAGTTGTCTCTTTAATATCTCAACAGTTTTGGTTTCCCCGGATGATCAGCTACATTAGACAACATATACGACAATGCGTAACATGTGCCTTTGCGAAAATTCCATCAGGAAAAGTTCAAGGAAAACTAAACCCTATCCCACCAGGAAAACGACCATTTGACATAATTCATTTAGATTTTCTGGGTCCTTTTGTTCTAAGTTCAAATCGCAATAACGAACTCTTGGTATTTGTTGATAACTTGACAAAATTTGTACGTTTACGTCCTTGTTCCAGCTGCTCATCTAAATGTGTTTTAAAACACTTTGAAGAATTTATAAATGATTTTGGAAGCCCTAATCGTGTGGTAACAGATCGTGCACAATGTTTCAAGTCAGATAGTTTTGAAGAGTTTTGTTCAAAGTATGGTATAAAACATACATTGAATTGCAGTCAAAGACCACAAGCAAACGGTCAAGTCGAGAGAATAAATCGTGTTCTTATCCCAATGATATCGTCAGCTGTTCGAAAGGATTCTCACAAAGATTGGGATAAAACGCTATCTGATGTTCAACGGTGTATAAATTGGACCCCAAGCAAATCGACAGGTAAACCACCCTTTGAACTGTTATACGGTTTTAAACCAGTGAAGCTTGGAGATTTTCCAAAAGATTTGTTGCCTGATTCCGATGAATACTCACGACCTGAATCACTCCGAGAAGAAGCCCGGGAAAACATTTTGAAAGCTCAGAAGAAAATGAAACATGGTTTTGACAAACGTCATTGCGAAGCTTATAAGTATTCAGTTGGCGATGTGGTTGTGATAAAACGAGCGCCAGAATGTACTGGAAGTAGCACTAAAACTCAAGTCAAGTATCGAGGTCCTTTTGCAATAATTAAAGTCCTACCATCAGATGTGTATCAAGTTGCGGACTTCCGAACACAAGGGCAAGGGCGCAAAAGGCGGCCACATACGACTACTGCACACGCTTCACAAATCAAACTATTTCACATTGTGAACGAAGAAGATAGCACACTAGACAATGTGACGTGCAGCTATTCAGATGATGAATTACAAGCTAGCGAACCGTTACCGTCGAGCGAACTCATCTCCCCGTTTCCCGAAACTGATGAGACTACACAGCATATGAACGACGAAGTACATACATTCCGTAAGCAAAGAGCCAAGAAGTTGCCTATTCACTTGCAAGACTATATACTCTAGGTCGTGGACGACTAGATTGTAGGATGGCCGATTGTAAGCAAGAATTTGGGTTATTGAGAATGGCAACGATGGGGAGAGGAATTACGATTTTTGTAAGACGTTGGATGTTTTTCGGAATTATCGGGTTTGGGAAAGAGATTTACGTTTGATGATTAAGTGATGTAACGTTTTTGATGTTTACGTTGTTATTGAATAAAAGCTTTAAGTTTTACACATCAGCTACTGAAATCTTACTGAAAAAATTCTGGCGATATTTCTGCTGGTTGGTTGGATATAGTGAGCAAGTGTCCAATCAGCATAAATAGTAATAATAAACCATTAATTACATAAGTTCCGTTTAAAAGTAAAATGATCAGCCAAATCCATTTATTTTTAGCCAATCTTGTGGAAAAAAGTTACTTTAAGATTTGACTTGAGAAAAGCCTCAAAAAGTCAGACGAAACGCAAAAATATTCAACAATACAACAATTCTTGGGAGTTGAGATGACACACTAAATAATGACTTGGGTTAATGAAAGCCTTCGAACAGTGAACAAAAATGCTCATAACTCGTTTTTTTATACAACTTAGAAACTTCGAACAGATGCTATCTTCAGCAGAAAAATTGGCGCTTTCGATGGACATATAATGTTAATATGTGCACGTTTTTTTCCACCCCCATATTGGGGCATTTATGCGAAAATTGGGACTAAAATTGGAATAAAAAGGGAACTATCAATCGGATTTTTTTCGAACTGGTCTATAAACCTTCCCAGTACCAAACTGAACAAACGGTGAAAGTTTCAGCCAAATCTGCCGGGTAGTTTCTGAGATCTTAGGGAACAAATTTACCAAACTCCATTTTTATATATATAGATTTGTTCAAAATATGTTTTCATTAATAATACAATTTTTGTACAAAATTATTTAATGTGGCAACGAAACAATATGTTTTTCAGTATTTTTTGAGAAATTTCTAATACTGGTAGCCCGGTATCATGTTTTAAAAATAC